>NC_081840.1:173692904-173893909 GCF_963259705.1 Myotis daubentonii
TGGTTGTTTGCTCACACACTGCTGCTCTTTTCTCTTTTGTAAAAAACAGGAAGCTGAAATGTGTTCTTTACTTAGTTCAATTGATGTTTAATGAGGACTTACCTGTGTGCCACTATGGGAAGATGTAAAGATGAAAAGATACATGCTTGATTTTTAAGACCATAAAATCTTTATATTAAGAAGTCTTAAAGAGGTGTAAGCACTCATGCCAGTATTTATCTATTTTCAATGCACATACATTATGATAAAAATTTATTAACTGAAGTTGTTTTCAAATTTTCAATGTCCATGTTTTTCCATGAGTAGATAGAACTTTCTAAGTGTCACGTTCAAACATATTTTGAAAAAACAGCTAGTCAGCTCAGGGGGTTTTGAGCTCTAGTAATTGCACCAAAATTCAAATTAGTTTGTTAGTTTTTCTCTAATTATGGAGCAGACTCCTAATTTCCCAGCCCACTAGTTATGAGAATTGGGCAAAAGAGCATATTCCAAATCCCTTTCTCAAAAACAAGGTTAAATAAAATGACACACTTAGGCTTAATAAATCAGTACTGTTGCATTTGAGACTATCATAATTTTTTCAAAAAGGAAGCCATGCACACACAAAAATATTTATAACCAAGTACACATTCTGAATGCCAAAGACTTACTATAAGCCACATCAGTTTGGAAAACAGAACCATTATGATTATTTACTATAAGTTTTGAACCTCTCACAATTGTGGGAGCTCTTAAAGAAGTCTATGGAAAGCAGTTGCTTTTGTATCTGATGTTGGGCCTGAAATCATTGTAGGTTAGCAGAGCTGGCAATTGGGAAGAAAAGCTGAATGTGAAATGGAGCTGAGCAGGAACTAATCGGAACCTGCAAGACAAACCAGAGCCTGTGTTGGACTTCTACCTCCTCCAACCCCAGTGACCTGGGAGAACCATAGAAGGAGCTGGCACTATTCACTGGAACACTATTCATGCACCGACCAGAAGCTGGGGATGAGGACCTCTTGGGAGGCAAAGGACCATAGCCTGACTGCCATCTGACATCACCAAGGTGAGCTGGGAGATCAGCACACAGCACCTGTTGCACCACACCACCCCTCTGAGCCTAGTAACGCGGCTCCTTCCCATGCCTTCCATATCTCACACAAATTTCCCTGATGGCAAACTCTAATGAAGAACCATCTAAAGAAGGGAATTCTGGGAATGGGTTTCCCCCTGAGCTAAATTGACACCTAGCACAAAATCACCGCAGAAACTAGCCAATAGAAAGAAATGTCTAAAGTCAGAAAGTCCCTTGTTTTAGAATTCTGCAAGATTCCTTTCTGCCACAGGACTCAGAATCCAGTCTGCCTATTGGTTATGTTTCAGACGTTTTCTTCTATAGATTTAAACAGATTTTCTCCTGTACACAACTTTAAGTTGTCGGTTCACTTCCATTTAAGAACTAAAATTTCATAAGGAATATCTATTTTTGAAAGTTCCAAAATTCATGTCATTTAAGCCACTGAGCTCATCTCTTCAAAATATATATCATCTTTCGATATAAAAATTAATGAGATTAACTCAGCACAGGCATTGGTGGTGTAACGATGAACATATTTTCTGCCAAAATATATTCCAAACTCCATTTTTAGATTTCTGTAGGTGCTACTGAAGGTTCATACAATGTTAGAGAAAAGCAAAAGCTCAGTTAGAAAGCAGCTACCTTCCCAGTGTTTCTTTTATTTATTTATTTTGTTTTGAGACTCTTGCTTATAAGGATGTTTGCGGTGGTCCTGTATGAATTGGTGAGCTTCCATGGGTGGAAGCATTCAACCAGCTGTTGTAACCAGAAGTCCTGCAATGACTGGGAAGTTGGCCAACAGAGCTTCTAAAACTCCTTTCATTTATTCTCTGAGTCTTTGTCAGTGACTCTCAACCTCTTTTTTTTTTTTTTTTTTGCCCCAGCTCATTTGATAAATGATGTTTACAGGAGGGTCCCTCTGTAATTCCAACTTTTTGTCTCTTACCTAAATAGCATATTGAAATGCAGGCGAGTGGCAAAAAACAAACAATTCAATTTTAAAACTGGTCAGAAGAACTGAATAGACATTTTTCCAAAAAAGACATCAGGTGGCCAGAAGGCACATGAAAATGTGTTCAATTGCACTAGTCATAAGAGAAATGCAAATCAAAACCACAATGAGATATCATTTCACGCCTATTAGAATGGCTATTATAAAAAAATGAGAGCTAACAAGTGTTGACAAGGATGTGAAGGGTACCCTGATTGTTGTAAATATAAATTGGTGCTTCTACTATGGAAGTAATATGGAGGTTCTTAAAAAAAAATTTTAATAGAACTACTAGATGATTCAATAAGTCTATTTCTGGGCATTAATCTGAAGGACACAAAAATACTAACTCAAAAAGATACCTGCATTCCCATATTTACTACAGCATGATTTACAATAGCCAAGACATGGAAGCATCCTAAGTGTCTATCGATGTATGAATTAATAAATAAAATGTGGTCTATATATTCGAATATTATTCAGTCACAATAAAGAAGGAAGTCTTGCCATTTGTGACAACAGGGATAGACCTTGAGGGCATTGTGCTGAGAGAAATAAGACAGATAAAGAAAGAGAACACTGCATGATCTCACTTATATGTGGAATGTAAAGAAAAGGAGAGAGAGAGAGAGAGAGAGAGAGAGAGAGAGAGAGAGAGAGAGAGAAAGAAAGAAAGAAAGAAAGAAAGAAAGAAAGAAAGAAAGAAAGAAAGAAAGAAAGAAAGAAAGAAAGAAAGAAAGAAAGGGGCTCATAGATATAGGGAACCAGATTGGTGATTACCAGAATGTTTGGGGTGCAAAATGGGAGAAGAGGGTTTATATAAACTTCCAAATATAAAATAAGTCCTGGCAGTGTAATGTACAGCATGGTGGCTATAGTTAATAATATTCTATTGCATATTTGAAAGTTGCTAAGAAAGTACATCTTAAAAGTCCTCATAATATAAAAATAATGTGTAACTCTGTGTGGTTACAAATGTTAATTGGACTTACTGTTGAGATCATTTTGTAGTATATCATAACTATCAAATAAATCATTATGCTGTATACCTGAAACTAGTAAATATTATATGTTAATTATAGCTCAATAAAAAATACAAGTTAGTATTTTAATTTGTAAAATAAATAAGTTATAATCTCTTACTCAAGTACTAATAAGAAAAAATATTATCTTTCATATAAGCACAAGAAATCTGGTACTCAAATTTTTCAACATCCAAACCATATTTTTATAATTTACTCCTTGGTAAAGCAAGAATAGCAAAATCTACAACTTAGGTAAATAGCCACAAAGGCAAATAAAAATGGAAATATCCCTGAAAATGAGGAAAGTACATAGTTTTATTAAAATTCCTTTGTTATACAACAATTGATACAACTAGGCAATGCTCTATTACATTTTGGATGCATTAGTGTCAAGTGCAGAAGCATTTATTCCAGTAGCATGTATTTGCCTGTTACAAATTCCTGCACTGGGGTGGGATAGCAATGCATCATAAACATACAAAGATGGCAAAGATTTTTTTCCCTTATACACGAATGACTGTAATCTACTGGGAAAGATAATACAAGGATCCAAGTGGAAAAAAAAAAAACAACAGGAGGAGGAAGTGTTGAGTGGGCTTAATATGGAAATGGAAATACTATGGTTCTAAAACGATAAAGTTTCAAAATTCTATCCCACACTGAATATCTAGAATGTCAAAGACCAAAAAATAACTAAAAGTTTTAAAAAAACCAACAATACCAAGTGTTGGCAAGGATGTGAAGCAACTGGAGCTCTCATATGTTCTTAGTGGGGATACAAAATGGAATAGCCATTATGGAAAGTATTTTGGTAGTTTCTTATAAAGTTAAAAATTCCCTTACCATGTATCCCGGCAATTCCACTTCTGTTTGCCTGAATAAAATAGAAACCTATGGTAACACAAAAACCTATGTATAGCAGCTTTAATCATAAATGCCAAAAACAGGACATACTCCAGATGTTCCTCAAATAGGAAATGTATAAATAATGGCACATTTATGCATGAAATACTACCCAGCTAGAAAAAGGAATATACTATTGATACATACAAAAACACAGATGACTCTCATATATATGATACTAAATAAAGAAGCCAGGCTGAAACAACTATGTGCTTTTATATTTAGAGGACCGTCCAGAAAAAGCAAAACTAGAGGTGGAAAGCAGATGACTGGTTAGGAGTGGCAGAGAGTATGACTGCAAAAAAAATAGTCAAAGGGAATTTCTTTGGGGGGTGATTGGACTGTTCTGTTATCTTGACTGTGGTTATACAACTATGCATTTGTCAAAAGTCATACAACTGTATACCAAAAAGAGTAAATATAACTGTTCATAAATTTTCTTAATTCTTAAAAAAAATTCAACCTAGTCTGCATTCATGGTCCAGAATTTAGCATCCTCCTGGTTCTGGGATCAGGAAAGCAGGCCATATGGAGAAGATGCTAATTCTATTCCCTGTTTATTGACACAGAAAAATGTGCAAATTGAACAGATTTGTATTCTGATGGCCAGAGATCTTGGGTTACTTTTGACCTTGAAGCTCTCTTTAAATGGACGGAGGCAAGTATCATGGGACCCTGGATATAAGCTGAGATTCGGTTGCCTAAAATAATGTTATGTTAACCATCTGGTGTGTGTGTGTGTGTGTGTGTGTGTGTGTGTGTGTGTGTGTGTGAGAGAGAGAGAGAGAGAGAGAGTAGTATGTACTCCCTTTGTCCTCCACTTTCTGTGTATGAATGGGGGTGGGGGAGAGGAACATGCTGCTCTCTCTTGCCCCAATCTCATATTCACAAACTCTGTGAGAGAAATTGTTTATTTCAATATTATTTATTGAGGTCTTATTATATGAGAGTTACAGTACATAGTACCGTGAGGACTAAATATTGTAATATTTAGAGTCTCTACCAAAAATGGAGATTACAACCTAAGGTGAGAGATAAGACATGTGACTCAATAACTATAATTCAATCATATTCTGATGACATCTACAATAGAGGTTCCTCACCCTGTTGTGGTTGTCGAGAGAAGGAAGTAATCACTTTCTACAGGGAGTATCAGGGAAGGCTTATTTTGCAGAGTGTGGCATTTTCTCCGTAATGTTAAGAATCCAGTAGATCCTGAGCTCTTTGAGAAATGGATCCTTTCTGTCTGTATTCACTGATTTCCCCCAGATCTAGCCCAGTTCCCAACACACTTTTGATATATTAATGTTTGGAATTAATTAATGAAAGAAAGAAAGCACAGATGGCATTTTCAAAGGCAGAGCAGAGGAATGCAGGCAAATGTTTGAAAAACAACTGAGTGAGGACAGTGCACTTTGGCTGGAGTTTGGGAGTGTTGTGGGAAGCAATGTTCCAAAACTGTTGAAATCAAACTGTAGGAGGTCTTCAGCGCCAGGTTAGGTAATTTGAACATTTTTATTATAGGAAGGAAGCCACTGAAGGATTTGGAGCTGACAGTGATGTGATCAGATCTGTGTTTTAAAACAATGTCAGTTTGGCAGTGATTATGACACAGTGCCTATCAGGGATTTTATGAGCAGTATTGGAGCAAAGTAGACAGACTGTGCCCAAAGCACTGTGCCAGCTCTGGCATGACTTGGAGAAGACAGTTGTTTGAATATTGCATATGGAAGACAGGAGTCAGAAACCCTGGCATCAAGTCCTAATTCTGCTTCTAAGTTTCTGAAGCCCCAGTCTTTGTATCAATGAGGTTAATGTGGAAATTATAAAACACTAGAGACCCGATGCACAAAATTCATGCATGGTGTGTGTATGTGTGGCGGGGGTGGGGGGGTGCCCTCAGCCTGTCCTGCGCCCTCTCGCAATCCTGGACCCCTTGCTCCTAACTGCCTGCCTGCTCGCTCCTTACGACTTGGCTCGCCGCTCCTTAGTGCTGCCACAGAGGCGGGAGAGGCTCCCACCATTGCTTCTGGCTGAGCGGTGCTTCCACTATGGGAGCGTACTGACCACCAGGGGGCAGCTCCTGCGTTGAGCGTCTGCCCCTTGGTGGTCAGTGCACATCATACCGGCCGGTCATTCTGGTCATTCCATCTTAAGGGTCGCTGGGCTTTTATAGATATAGACTAGGGGCCCAGTGCACGAACTTGTGCACCTTGAAAGGAGCTGTGGGCTACATGGCTGTGGTGGGCACAGGGGCAGGTCTCAGCCCATCCTCTGTGCCCTTGCCTGGCCCCTCCTGATGCAGCCCCTGATCCCCTCTGCCGGCAGCCCTGCTCCCACCGCTGCCACTCCCACATGCTGATGGCGCCACCCCAATCACACCCACTGATGGTGCGGAGTGATTGGGGCAGGCGCCAACACCAGGTGTGAGTGGGGCCAGTGCCATCAGTGGGTGCAAGCAGCTGCTGCTGCCCTGATCGCCCCTCAGGAGCAGGGGGAGGTGGAGAAGCCCTCAGGGGCAATCAGGTCCAGTAGCTGCCGCTCACACCCGCTGATAGCGCTGAGCAATCAGGACGGTGCTGGGCACCAGAAGTGGGTACAAGCAGCAGCTCTGGCACTGGCTGTTGGTGCAAGTAGGGCCATTGCCAGCAGTGGGTGTGAGAGGTTGCTGCCCGCCCTGATCACCCCTCAGAAGCAGGGGGAGGTGGAGAAGCCCTGAGGGGTGACCAGGGCTGGCACTGGGCACTGGCAGTGGGTGCAAGCGGTGGGTGGGACCGTGGTGCGCAGGAGCAAAGAATTTTCAGTAACCACCAGAGGCTCGTTCCAATGACAGCAACTGGTGCCCCCCCTTGGTCTGGCGCCCCTACTCACATGCTCCACCGTCCTGGCGTGGCCGACACCCACCATGTTCCTCATTCTGCTGCCTGCTGCCAAAGCCTGCCATGTTCCGCCCACACCCCCTGGTGGTCAGCGCATGTCATAGCGACTGGTTGGTTGGTTGGTTGTTCCGCCGTTCACATATTAGGGTTTTATATATATAGATAGTATTTGCAGGAGCTTTTTATGTTTTAAAGAGCTACATAAATGTACGAGGTATTGTCATTTGAGTCCCAGTTATTGGAAAGGAAGTTGAAAATATTTCTGGCAGAGATGTGACAGGAATTGGTGACTGCATGATTATAGGGGCAAGAGAGACAAAGCTATCAAACCAACCCCAGCATTTTAAGTCAGACCCGACTGGCAGAGCGCTGGTGCCATGAACAGAAGTGGGGATGTCAGGAGGGAAAGTGCGTTTTGGCAGAATGATGTTGAATCCTGGGCTGGACACTGAGTTTGGGATCCTGGCACGGTACCCAGGTCAGATATCAGGCCTGCAGTTACAACATGGAGCAGGACGGGAATGTGAGGACAAGGTGATGCCTGGAATTACAGCGCCATTAGACAACGTGTGAAAGAGATCTCCAAGGACAGGAAAGGAGAGAACCCAAGAGGAGAATTCCTGGTAAAACCCGTATGTAGGGTCAGAAAAGGAATAAATTTGATCTAAGGCTACAGAGGGACCATCCAAAAGCAGAAGGAAAAATCAACAGCAGAGGAGAGGGGATCAACAGTGAAAACAGTGCCAGGCATTCAAGGTGGATAGGGAATAAAATTCAGTTTCCTCATTTTAAAATTGAGATCATTACAGTGTACTTCCTTGCTGGCTTGTTATGGAGAGTAAATAAGAGACAGCACTTAGTGCAATATTTTATGCATAGCAGGTTAAAAATAGGAGCTATTTCCCAGCAGGTGCGGCTTAGTGGTTGAGGGTCGACCTATGAACCAGGAGGTCTCTGTTCAATTCCCCGTCAGGGCACATGCCCAGGGTCGCAGGCTCAATTCCCGGTAGGGTGTGTGCAGGAGGCAGCCGATCAATGATTCTCTCTCATCATTGATGTTACTATCTCTCTGTACCTCTCCCTCTCTGAAATCAGTAAAAATAATTTTTTTTAAAAAAAATAGGAGCTATTATTAATATTGTTGAAAATTAATTCTCATTTTAAATTGTAACCCAGACCTTGTAAGTTTTGTATGCGTGTGATGTTGCCTTTTTAAAAGATAAATCATGGGCTACATTTGCAGCATAATAACATCTCCTGACCTTTAAAGGGTAAAATGTATTTCCACCCCAGTTTTAGAAGATCTCCATACTGTTCTGACAGGAGCTTATTATTTTTTGGTAACTCTCATGAGGCTTCCCTGTGTGGAAAAACAATTTTTTCCCATCTAGGCCAACGCTGAATCATAGCAAGGTACCCGGGATCAGAACTTGCTCATCTGCTTCCCTCTGCTCTCGTGTGGCGTGTATCAGTCAAATGGAATTAATGCTAAATTTCAGTCCTGAAGGTGGCAGTGAAAGCTTAGTGGACCCAGAAAATCATTAGTTAAGGGAAAAGGAACTTAAAAGAATATGGGTTTGTATCCACCTTTTTTCATTATATAGGACTAAGTGACCAAGACATCATAGAACAATCACTAAATCTACTTGTGTAACCTTGGTTATTTTTTAAATTTTTATCTGAGAGGCTGAGCATCTCTGCTTGGACTCATGTAACAGCCAGTTTGCTTTTCAAAGAGGAAAAGAAAAAACAACCTCCCTTCCAGGATCACATCTTGTGCTTCATCTCAAATTGGCCACCTTGAAAATGCTTGCAATTGGGGAAACAGTGGAAAGGCAGAAAAGGCTGCAGGTATCTGCAGTTACTCTGGGGGAAACTATCCAAAGCAAGGGGCAGGTTTCATGATCTTGTGGCTCTAAAATTTGATGACACATTATTCCATGTGTTTAAATGATTAATCAAAACATGTGGGCCCTAGTTGGTTTGGCTCAGTGGATAGAGCGTTGGCCTGCAGACCGGAGGGTCCCAGGTTTGATTTCGGCCAAGGGCATGTACCTTGGTTGCAGGCTCCTCCGGGGCTTGGGCCCTGGTCAGGGCTCGTGCAGGAGGCAGCCAATCAATGTGTTTCTCTCACGTTGAAGTGTCTCTGTGTCTTTCCCTCTCTCTTCCTCTCTCTAAAAATCAATGGAAAAAAATATCCTTGGGTGAGCATTAACAAAACAAACAAATAAACAAAAAATGTGTGGGAACTTGCAAAGAAATTGATAAACTTTGTTGTCATCATGTGATATAAGCTTGCCGAGTCAACACTGAAACCAGAACAGATTTTCTTCTATATTTGTAGCAATCAGTAAAAATCAAAATTATCATGGGGGCTAATCAAAATTAGCCAGGAAATCTCTCTTAACTTTAGAATTTAATATAGTTTTCTTAATATTAAAAAATGCTTTTAAGCATACATTTGTACGCTTTCATTCCATGTTTCAGTTAATAAAGTCATTTATTTGTCACTCATTTCAAGGTATAGAACTTTGAAATCATTTCTGCAATGAAATTCAATTTCTGAACCTGGCATTGAAGTCTATTCATAAGAGACTTGGGCCTAGAACAGTGATGGCGAACCTTTTGAGCTCGGTGTGTCAGCATTTTGAAAAACCCTAACTTAACTCTGGTGCCGTGTCACATAGAGAAATTTTTTGATATTTGCAACCATAGTAAAACAAAGATGTATATTTTTGATATTTATTTTATATATTTAAATGCCATTTAACAAAGATAAATCAACCAAAAAAATGAGTTCGCGTGTCACCTCTGACACGCATGTCATAGGTTTGCCATCACTGGCCTAGAACTATGTTTCCCAATGACTATCACACCCCACGCCCCATTCACACCCCACTCCCGGCTCTCTCCCTTTCAATAATCTCCTGTCTTTGAACCTTTAATTGGGCTCTCCCCTCTGCCCCAAAGGCTCAGCTTTTATTATTATTATTATTGTTATTGTTTAAAGTATTACAAATAGTAGTATATATGTCTCCTTTTTTCCCCATTGACCTCCCCCTGCCCTCCCCTACCCCCCAGCACATGCTCTCAAACCCATCCCCCGTGTCTTGTGTTCATTGGTTGTGTTTATATGCATGCATACAAGTCTTTCAGTTGATCTCTTACCCCGCCCCTCCTCAACCCTCCCCTGCCTTCCCACTGTAGTTTGACAGTCTGTTCAATGCTTCTTTGCCTCTGTATCTATTTTTGTTCATCAGCTTATACTGTTCTTTATATTCCACAAATGAGAACATGTGGTATTTATCTTTCACTGACTGGCTTATTTCGCTTAGCATAATGCTCTCCAGTATGGTACATCTACACAATGGAATACTATGCTGCTGTAAAAAAGAAGGAATTCTTACCATTTGCAAAGGCTCAGCTTTTAAAACTCAACTCAAATCTTTACCCTGCACTAGAAAATAGCACCCAGCCTAATTTTGTCACTTTAGATGTATTAACCACAGCAAACTAACCTTTAATAAACTATAGTCCTAAAATTTCAATAGCTGAAGGAAATAGAATGATATTTATATATTTTTAAAAACCTTTACCTCTGAAAAGCCATTTAAGGTCCCTCTAGTGTTCACTGCATATTTGCCCTCCTATACTCCCAGAGTACTTTCCTCTACGTGTCTAATATAAGAATTGTTTTTAGGGGTGTATCTTTCCTAATGTTCAATTTTAGCCCAGCTAGTGTGGATCAGCAGTTGAGCCTTGACCTATGAACCAGGAGTCACCGTTCGATTCCTGATCAGGGCACATGCCCGAGTTTTGGGCTCCATCCCCAGTAAGGGGCATGCAAGAGGCATCTAATCAATGATTCTCTCTCACCATTGATGTTTCTATCTCTCTTTCCCTCTCCCATCCTCTCTGAAATCAATAAAAATATATATTTTTAAAATTTTTCTAAATTTTCAATTTTGGAGTATATCAATCAGCTTTTATTTATCTTCATATTGTATAGCCCCCCCCCCCAAAAAAAAAAAAAAAACTTAGCACAGTGCCCAATACATAGGAATTCTCAATAAATGTTTACTGCATTTAGTTCAATTTTCCATTGAGTTCAGTACTGAATTCTTTATGAAACTGAGACTAGAGAAAAAAAAATGTAATTTATTTTGTAAGTATTTTTATGGTTCTACCTTCCAAATCTTTGTGAGATTAACAGTTAGGGTTTTGTGTGTGTGTGTCTATTGTATCTAAGGAACTTATTGTATTTAACATGAGAGAAAGCACTTATCTTCCATCTCAGTACTTGGTGATTTTTCTTCTTTGATATTTTTGTTTTCTAATCATTCCAAAAGTCGAGAAGTTCCTGGAACAAATAACAAGGAATAAAAGAAAAATGGGAAATTGAGGTTTAAAAGGAGATGCACGGACGAAATGGAAATATATTGAAAATGGAGTCTCATTTTTAAAACATGAAGAATAAAGACAAAAGAACTATAGCTTTTTGAATATGGGGTGGATACTCAGATAAAAAGAAAGTACATCTTATGTGATAATGACGGAATATAGGAAAGCACCCATAAAAGGTGAATTTGGCTGAAAGGAAAATATCAAAGCTGTTCTGATGCAAGCCCCAGACAGAGAATAAGAAAATCAAAAAGCTGAGTACAGATTTGGTGGGTCATCATTGCACAGTAGCTATAATGAGCATCACTCACCTGATGCTATCATCTGCACAGCTTTAACAAGATGATCAGCAAAAAACCATAGTTTCGTTGAAGCAAGGTGGGCTTTTGAAATGAACATTTTCATATTTTGTAAACCGGTGCTCCTTCTGACTTCTTCCTTTCACAGCTCTTGTTAAAACATTCAGAGAATGTAACTACTCAAGCATCTTGTCCTCTTTAATTTTTATGTAAAGACTAGTGGCCCAGTGCACGAAATTTGTGCATGGGGGAGGGGGTGTTCCTCAGCCCGGCCTGCACCCTCTCCAATCTGGGACCCCTCGAAGGATGTCCTACTGCCAGTTTACAGGGATCAGGCATAAACCAGCAGTCAGACATCCCTCTCACAATCTGGGACTGCTGGCTCCTAACCACTCACCTGCCTGCCTGATTGCCCCTAACTACTCTGCCTGCAGGCCTGCTCGCCCCCAACTGCCCCCAGCCGCTGGCCTGCTTGCCCCCAAATACCCCTCCTGCCAGCCTGATCACCCCCAACTGCCCCCCGTGCCAGTGTGCTCACCCCCAACTGCCTCCCCTGCCAGCCTGCTCACCCCTAACTGCCCCCCCTGCTGGCCTGCTCGCCCCTACCTTCCCTCCCCACTGGCCTGCTCACCCCCAACTGCCCCTCTGCTGTCCTGATCAACTCCAACTGACCCCCACTGATGGCCTGCTTGCCCCCAACTGGCCCTCCTACTGGTCTGCTCGCCTTCAATGGCCCCGCCCCCCACCAGCCTGATCACCCACAACTGCCCTCCCCTCTTGGCCTCTAACCACCTCTACCTCGGCCCCGCCACCATGGCTTTGTCCAGAAGAACATCCAGAAGGTCTCCTGGAAGGTCTCCCAGTCTAATTAGCATATTATCCTTTTATTAGTATAGAGGCCTGGTGCGTGGGTGGGTGCTGGCTGGTTTGCCCTGAAAGGTGTCCCGGATCAGGGTGGGGGTGCCCTTGGGATGTGGGGCAGCCTGGGCGAGGGGCCTGTGGTGGTTTGCAGGCTGGCCACGCCCCATGGTGTTGTTATGCCCAGAGCTCGGGGTCCCCAATAATCCACCACCAGGGAGCCTCCTCCGATGCAAAAGCAACGAGTCTTTATTGATCAATTCTAGAATTGGCTCCCAGCCTCTATCCGGCGCAGCGGTGAGGCGAGAGAGCGTGTCCCAGGAGAACAAAGGTTATATAGGGCTAGCTATTTGGGGTGGGCTTTAGGGGTGGCGTGAGTTACAGAGATTGGTCAGGGTTTTACAGCATAAGGGTCAGGAAGTGACCATCACATTCTGAAGGTTGGAGCCGTCCTCCACTGTAGCCTTATTAGGACCGTAGCTACATTTCTGGAGCTTCATTGGTCCACTCAGGTGGGTGGTTCGGAGAGTTAGGACAATACCAGCATTCTTGTGGTCACTCTCGGGGGGGGGGGGGGCGCGGCTTGGGCTGAGGGCCCAGCCTTGCAAGACAAGATAGAGGAGAGGGAGAAGAGTATGTCCCTGCTTCATCCTTGAAGAGGGAGGAGGGTGCATTTCTGCTTAGTTCTGCTTAGTTCTGCTTAGTTCTTTCAAGTTCCGTTCTGTCCCTTCAGTGTAAGGCTGGGTATCCCCGCTGGGGTGCCTGGCCAGCCTGGGTGAGGGGCTGATGGCTGTTTGCAGGCTGGCCATGGCCCCTGGTGACCCAAGCTCCCAGCTCCTTTTTATTTTCAGCACCTCCTTGAGTGGAGGGAAGCAGGTATCTGGGATTTATTTATCTTCTATAATTGAAACTTTGTAGCCTTGAGTGGAACCCACGGTGGCCAGGGCGGGCAGGAAGCTTGGCTTCCTTCATTGCCAGGGGCAACCCAAGCCTTCTGTTCTCTCCAGCTCCATGGCCACTGCCATCTTGGTTGAGTTAATTTGCATACTCACTCCTGATTGGCTGGTGGGTGTGGCTTGTGGGTGCGGCAGAGGTACAGTCAATTTGCATGTTTCTCTTTTATTAGATAGGATAGGGTGTGCCAAAAAATATGTACACACTTTGAAAAATTGTTCATTCCAGTGGGTTAAATCTGAAAAGAGAGAAACATCAATTGAGCTATCAGGAAAAAAGTGTGTATACATTTTTTGACACATCATGTATACATGAGAAAAACATACTCCTTCTAGTCAAAAAATTAGTGTGATTGAAAAGAAAAGAAAATGTCAAAAAGTTAAGGGAAAATATGTGTTCTGCAAAAGAAAGGGGGATAGAACTGAGGCTATAAGCAGCTGATGAAGTCAAGCTAGAAAGTGATTAATCTAAGTGAAAAACTCATGCATCCCTTTTTTCTCCATGGAAGATAAATCAAGCAATTGGAGCAGCAGATTGTAGATTTAGGCAAAGACTGGGCATTCCAACAAGCTCTTTGTCCGTGGCGATTTCCTCCTAAACACCAGTTCCTCCACCATTCTTCTTGGATAGACAGATTACTTTCTTTTTTAAACTTATTTTCATTATTTATTTATTTATTGTGTTTTAATTATAGTTGACATGCGATATTATATTAGTTTTGGGTGTACAGCATAGTGTTTAGATGTTTATGTAACTTATGAAGCAATTCCTCCTGTAACCCATCTGACACCATACATAATTATTACAAGACTAGGGGCCCGGTGCACGAAATTCGTGCACTGGGTGTCGGGGGTGGGGTGGGGGGGAGTGTCCCTCAGCCCAGCCTGCCCCCTCTCACATACTGGGAGCCCTCAGGCGTTGACCCCCATCACCCTCCAATCGCAGGATCGGCCCCTTGCCCAGGCCTGACGCCTCTGACAGAGGCGTCAGGCCTGGGCAGGTGACACTCATTTCCCCCCATCACTGGTTCTGCCCCCAGCCCAGGCCTGATGCCTCTGGCCCAGGTGTCAGGCCTGGGCAGGGGACCCCCAGACCCCTCCAATTGCTGGCTCTGCCCCTTGCCCAGGCCGGATGCCTCGGCCAGAGGCGTAGACCCCCATCACCCTCCGATCTCCTGATTGGCCCCTTGCCCAGGCCTGATGCCTCCGCCAGAGGTGGCAGGCTTGGACAGGGGACCCCCATCTTCCCCCGATCACTGGCTCTGGCCCCGCCCAGGCCTGAGGCCTCTGGCCCAGGAATCATGCCTAGGCAGGGGACCCCCATCTCCCTCTGATCACTTGCTCCACCCCCCGCCCAAGCCTGACGCCTCTGACCCAGGCTTCAGGCCTGGGCAAGGGGACCATCATATCCCCCCAATCCCCGGCTCTGCCCCCCACCCAGGCCTGATGCCTGGGCCAGAGGAGTTGACCCTCATCACCCTCCGATCACCAATCACCGGATTGGCCCCTTGACCAGGCCTGAGGCTTCTGGCCGAGGCGTCCGGCCCGGGCAGCGGGGACCCGCAGCTGCAGCGGCCCCGCGATTGTGGGCTCCGCTTTAGGCCCAGGCAAGGGACCCCTAGCTCCTGGGACTGCCAGCTTCAACCGTGCCCAGCTCCCATCGCTGGCTCCACCCCTACTTCCTGCTATCACTGGCCAGGGCGGAAAAGGCGCCTGATTCTCCGATCATGGCTGGGGGGCAGGGCAAAGGCGGCCCTGGGGCCGCCTTTGCCCTGCCCCCCAGCTCTTAGCTCCCCCCTGGGTTTCCGATCACTGTCTGTGGCAGGGGGCTTCTTCCTGCTTTCCCTTTCGCCTCCCTGCATTGTGCCTACATATGTAAATTAACCGCCATCTTGTTGGCAGTTAACTGCCAATCTTAGTTGGCAGTTAATTTGCATATAGCCCTGATTAGCCAATGAAAAGGGTAGCTCGTACGCCAATTACCATTTTTCTCTTTTATTAGTGTTGATTATTGACTGTATTCCCTATGCTGTACTTTACATCTCCTGACTATTCTGTAACTACCAATTTATAATTAATCCCTTCATCTTTTTCACCTAATGCCCCCACTCCGTCCCCTCTGGCAACCATCAGCTTGTTCTCTGAATCTGAGTTTGTTTCTGTTTTTAGATTCCACGTACATGTGAAATCACATGGCATTTG
This sequence comes from Myotis daubentonii, assembly GCF_963259705.1. NCBI lineage: Eukaryota > Metazoa > Chordata > Mammalia > Chiroptera > Vespertilionidae > Myotis > Myotis daubentonii. The sequence goes on from NC_081840.1 coordinate 173,708,473, forward strand.
TCTTTCTCTGACTTATTTCACTTAGCACAATTACACTGATTTACTTTATATACCTTTTCCCCATCAGTGTCCATTTCAGTTTACATACAGGGGGGTCATTAGTAATTTCTTTTAGGAATAATTATAGAAAAAGGACATAGTAAGAAACATAAGTAAGGACATTTGTGAAAATAAAAAGTGATGGATAATAGTAGAGAATTGAGATTTTTTTTTGCGGTGCAGCCTGAGATTTCCAACACATTTTCAGAATTAAAATGTCAAGTTATGGACCAGGATCAAGTTTATTCTGTGATTATGGAGTGGGTGGGTGAGGAAAAGACACTAGGGAATGGGCAGTGTACTTGAGTAGAAAATACACCTGGTGGTGAGTTTGTATTAGTAAGAAAGCCCAAGTAATTCTACTACCACTATCACTAATAGTACTGATGTTGCTAACTCCATGTGCCAAGCTATCTTCCAAGAATTCAGTGCAACCATATGAGGTTGATGCTATGTTCATCCCTGTTTTACAAGTCCCAGGCAGTAAGGAAGGAAGTAATTTACCTGAGGTCACACAGCTCTAAGTGACAAGCTGGGTTTGAGTCCAAACTGATCCCAGAAGCACACTCTTACCACCACGCTTACACAGCCTCTCCTGCAAACAAGTGTTTCCAGAAGGTGAGGGACGTGGTCATTCTGAATGGCTAGTGTGTACTCGAATGTGTTGTTTTCATCCTCCTTCCTCTGCTCATTCTTTTTCCCTTGTCTTGATGGTCTCATTCCACATGGCTAACTCTTCATCCTTCAGGCCTCAGCCCAGGGGTCATCATGCTCTGCACAGCTTTCCAGAACCCTCCTTAAGGGGTGGGGTCCCTCTTGTCGAAGCTTTGCTTCACTTCCATTTGGAGGCCCTGCGTGACCCCTCTCTTGATGCATCAATAGTGCGCTCTCATAAAGCCTGTATCTCGCTCTCCCAAGGGGCTCACCACCTTGTCTTCTAATCATTCTTTTATGACTCTGCCTCACCCCCTAGATAGAAACTTCCTGACGATGAGGACTAGTATATTCACCATGATATTCTCAGTGTCTCAGACATGGCAACTACTTAAATGTTTGATGAATGAATTAATGAGTGAATATACATATTAAAATGTCATGTATAGAAGTATGTTATTTCCACTTTTCAGGCCTGATGCTTTACGATCTTTCCTTCCCCCTTACTCCTCATTAAGCTTAGAGCTGTTCCTGAGGCCCACCTTGTGTGTACAATATCTGTGAGATTACTTACACACTGTTCCTGATGCTTTTTCCTTCCCAGGATTGTACCAGGTCTCTATTGGTCCCCAGGAAGGCTTCCCAGGTTGCACAAGTTGGAATGAGTCTTTCTCCTGTGTTACTTTTGAAATCTCTGGTACTGAAATTGTCTTTCTCCCCCAAAGATGCCAGATGCTGAAGGCGAGGATTGAGTCATACTCATTTTTGTGGCTCTCTAGAAACTACCATAGGCCTGGCTCTAATACATGTTTAACAATTTGGGATAGCCAAAAAATAATATGTTTCATGTTTAGAACTTCAGGTCCTTTACTTAGTTGCATAAGACTTGAGTGATTACTAAGAAAAATAATTACTCCAATGGCCCTGCTTTAATCTCATCTCCTAGCCTTCATTTAAGCACAAGGTTTTATGATCAAAACATAAAAGTCCTTAGCTAGTCTGAACATACGTAGATGATGTTCTTATCACTATTAGAAAAAAATATCCCCCGTTACCATCTGAGGGTAATATAGTTGCATGTGTGGCAAATAATCAGATTAATGAATTCTTAAAGTAAACAAGTCCAGCTTGTTATATCTTTGTTAGGTGAATTTCCAAAGATTTGGGAGGACTGTAACATAAACTCTGAGACTGATTCATAATTCCCATGATAACATGGAAGTAGCCCACTAAGCCACTTTAGGCCATGAGGAGATCATTTCTAGTGAGTAAAGTGCTGCTACTTCTGACAAGTGACTTCTCAGGCTAACCTTCTACACACTTAGGATTGATCCTTTTTTAATGAGCTCTTGTAAACCTGTGGGTGTATAAAGGATGCAGACCACTAAAGCAAGTGAGAAATCACAGCTGCTCAATGGTCAGGTTAACAAGACATGATGTAAACTTTCCTGACTTCCAGTTATTTTACATGGTATATTTTATTACTTAGAGATTCATATAATATTTACTTCTGTTGTAAACTGCTAGTCAAAGCAGTAAAAAAATGCAAAGCAAACAGTTCATGATTTGAAATAACATGAACACAATTCTCTTCATTGCTAGTGAATAAAATGAACTTCAGTAATGGAAACATCTTTCATGTTAAAGTAATTTTGTTGGCAATGCCTTGAGCATTATTGGTCTAATGTGAGATCTTATTTCCCCATTAACTTATAGCCACTCTACTTGATGATTTGCAATACTCCATTTGAAGGAAATAAAAATCACACTCCTTTTGAGGCATGTTAACGTTCACCAAATGTTAACTGCACATCTTTTTTTTTTCTTGACATTTTTGTGCAGGATACTGGGATTGCCAGGTAGGCACTCATTCTACTCTCTTGAAGCTTACCATCTAACAAAGGGGAAAAAAACAACAATGATGACAGCATTGCAATGCATTATAATAGAGATAGGCATAGTCAGAGTGGAAGAGGCATCTGAATTAGGGGTTAGGAAAGGCAAGGCATAAAGAGTGGAAAAGCATAAGGAAGGTTCCCCAGAGGAGATGCTGAGCTGAATTGAGGTTAGCAAGGGAATAAAGAGAGGAAGGGTGCATTGGTTTCCTAGATCTGCCATAGCAAAATACACTAACTGGGTGGCCTACCACAGCAACAATTTATTTTCTCATTGTTCTGTAGGCTGGAAGTTTAAGATCAAGGTGTTGGCAGGGTTGGTTTCTTCCAGTGGCTCTGAGGGAGAATCTGGTCCATGTCCTTCTCCTAGCTTTGGATGGCTGCCAGTAACCCTTGGTGTTCCTTGGTTTGTAGATGCATCACTCCAGTCTCTGCTTCTGTCTTCACAGGACCTTTTCCCCTATGTCGGTGTCTATGCCTAAATTTTTCTCTTCTTATACCAGTCATATTGAATGTAGGGCCCACCCTAACCCAATCTGCACTTGATTATATCTACAAAGACCCTATTTGCAGTTAAGCTCACAGATTCACAGGTTCTGGGTGGGCCTGAATTTTAGGGAACAGCATATAACCCAGTACAGAGGGCATTCAAGGGCATCCTGGAGGAAGGTGGAGAGGTTTTGATCAACCACAGGTCCTTCTCAGTGGTTGGATTGAAAGGCAATGAGGATACAAAAATGTTAGGAGGGTTAAGAGGTAACAGGAGCCTCATCACAAAGAGCTTGTGTGCCAAGCTCAGGAATGCGAGCTTCCTCAGGAAACCTGTGGGTGTTACTGAAGGATTTTGATTCTGAGAGTTCCATGATCATATTTGCATTTTAGAAAACCCTCCAACAGCAGTGTGGAGAATTGAAGAAGGTACAGATTGGAGGCAGAGAGATTATATAAGAAGCTCTTGAAATAATTATGGCAAGAAATGGTAAGTACCCATATTATATCAGCAATAGGAAGACTAGAGAGAAGGTGGTAGATGGAGATATTAAAAAGGAAAGATGTAGCCCTAGCCTGATTGGGTTTGATTCTGATCTAAGGCACGTACCTTGGTTGCAGGCTCCTCCCTGGCCTGGATCCTGGTCCCGGGCACGTACAGGAGGCAACCAATCGATGTGTTTCTCTCACATCAATATTTCTCTCTGCCTTTCCCTCTCTCTTCCACTCTTGCTAAAAGATCAATGGGACAATATCCTCAGGTGAAGATTAACAAAAATAAAAAGATAAAAAAGAAAGATGTATAAGACTTGGTAGTTAGTTAGATATTAGGAATTAGAAGAGAGAGGAAAGAGTGGCTTTGAAGTTTCTGGCTTATGTGAGGATATGGAGGTGACATGCACTGAGATTACTAAGAAAGAACATGTTTAGAGGTAAAGTGGATGAGTTTTTGGACATACATAATTTGAGGTATCACTAACACATAAGCAGGGAGCTGCTATTTTGAAGATTGATAGACAGTTCTAGCTGGAGATGGATTTCAAATTCATGACATATAAGTAATTGTATTCCCCAGGATGAGTATAAAGTGGGAGGAGCAAGTCTGGGAAATGCCAACATTTAGGAAATGAACTGAGGAAAAAGAACCAAAATATGGCAATAAGGAGGTGACTTGAGAAAAGAGGAAAACCAAGTAAGAACACATCAGAGATAAGATAACTTTCACAAAGACAGTGCTCAGAATGTCAAATGCTGGAGAAAAGTAAACAAATATGGGAAGAGGAAAGTGTTTACAATCATGTATCACTTAACAATGGGGATATGGTCTGAGAAATAGGATGATTTTGTTGTTATAGAACATTACAGAGTACTTACATAAGCTTCTGGTATAGCTTACTACACACCTAGGCTACGAAATGCTATAGAGTACTACTGTATGAATAGTGTAGGTAATTGTAACACAATGGTAAGTATTTGTTTCCCTAAGCATATCTAATCATAGAAAAGGTACCGTAACAATACAGTATAAAAGACAGGGCACTTGCTATGAATAGAGCTTGTGGAACTGGAAGTTGCTCTGGATGAGTCAGTGAGTGAGTGGTGAGTGAATGCGAAGACCTAGGACATGACGTGCACTATAAGACCTAGGACATGACGTGCACTACTGTAGACTTTATAAACACTGTACACTTAGGCTACACCAAATTTATAAAAAATATTTTCTTTAATAATAAATTAAACTTAGCTTACTCTAATTTTTTACTTTATAACCTTTTTAATTTTTAACTCTTTTAATGACATTTAGCTTAACACTCACTTAGCTGTACAAAAATATTTTCTTTTTGACATCCTTATTCTATAACCATATATATATATATATATATATATATATATATATATATATATATATTACTTTTTAAACATTTCTGTTAAAAGCTAAGACACAGACACACACATTAGCCTAGGCCTACACAGGGTCAGAATGATCAATACCACTGCCTTCCACCTCCACTCTTGTCCCACGGGAAGGGCTTGGGGAGCAGGAACACAATGGAGCTGTCTTCTCCTACAATAGCAGTGTCTTCTTCTGGAACACCTCCTGGAGGACCTGCCTGAGGCTCTTCTGGAGGAGGTGTCACTCTTCAGAACTATGTCCATGGTGGCTTGCTTGGTTTGTGTGGGTTTTTTTTTTTTTCATTATAGATTTGTTTATAAGCAGATAAACTGTGAACATTCTCCTCTATTCATGAAAAAATTTTAGTGTTGGAGTTTATGTTTTCAAACTTTTAAGGAGCTTGTTGAGGTCTGCAAAAGCTTCTGCTAACCCCTTCACTGTGAATTTTCTTGGGGGCAGTTCTTCTTTAGCTTCTCCTGCCTCTTCTTCAGTTACGCATTCTTATTCTAGTTCTAGCAACTCCTCGTTAGTCAAATCCTCAGAAACCATCTGTAGGAGCTCATCACCTTCATCCTCATCCACCTCTAGGTTAAAGTTGTTTGCCATCTTAAACACAGCCTTGTTGATTTTTGCAAACTCCTCATTCTCTGCAAATCCTTTGTAGTTATGGACAAACCTCTTGAGTGTCTTCTTCCAGATGCCATTCCTGCACTCGTTGGCAGCATCACCCAAAGCCTTAGCAAGGTTCCTGAGGCAGTCATAGGTATTGTAATCTTTCCAGAATTCCATCGGAGTCCTCTCGGTGTCCTCCTTGGTTGCATCCGTAGCCTTGGCAAAGGTCCTCCTCATGTTGTAGGCCTTAAAAGTTGATATAGCTCCTTGATCCATTGGTTCAAATAGGTGGTATCTGGAGGGAGAAAAACCACTTTGCTGTTGGGATAAAGATCACCAATATGCCCTGGCCGGTTTTGCTCAGTGGATAGAGCGTCGGCCTGCAGACTCAGGGGTCCCGGGTTCGATTCCGGTCAAGGGCATGTACCTTGTTTGCGGGCACATACCCAGTAGGGAGTATGCAGGAGGCGGCTGATCAATGTTTCTCTCTCATCGATGTTTCTAACTCTCTATCCTTCTCCCTTCCTCTCTGTAAAATATCAATAAAATATATATTTTTTAAAAAGATCACGAATAAAAAGAGGATTTCCAGAAGCATTATCAACAATAAGCAAAATATTGAAAGGTATGTTGTTCACCACACAGTACTGCTCCATTTCACTGGCATAGCCATTGAGGAGGGCATCTTGGAAGAGGAGCTGAGTTATCCATGACTCCTTATTGCTTCTGTAGTATGCTAGCTTAATGGAATGCTTGAAGACCCTGGGGTTCTCACGGTGCCAGATCACAAGGTTTTCCATTTGTAGCCTGCAACATTGCCCCCAAGCAAGACTTATTCTGTTCTTAAATACCTTGAAACCTAGCACTGGCTTGGTCTCATTATGGGTGAGAGCCCTTCCAGGCATCCGTTTCCAGAATAGACAGGTTTCATCCATATTGAACATTTGCTCTGGCAAGCAATTTTCCCCCATAATCAGCTTGTCTAGAGTTTTCCAAAATTCTTCAGCTGCCTCCACATCAATACTCGCAGACTCACCACTCACTTTCACTTTATATGAGTAATGATTCTGGGAATCATTTAAATCACCCAGAGCTAACAGTAAATTTAGTGTCATAACTGAGTGCAGACTTTTAACATTGCAAACAGACTTGTGCTTTGACTATGATCATCATGGTGCTAAGAGGGATACACTTCTGTGAATGGTCTTCAATCCAGGCCATTAGGAGTTTCTCCACATCTCATACAGGCCCTTCTCAAATTTTTATTATTCTTGTTGCTTCTATCACTTTGTTCTCGTTCTACAAGATCAAAGCTATGGTGAAATGTGACATGCTTGACAGACAAGCAGTAACCATCACTGATTTTCCATCTTCGTAGTCCTAATCACTGTTAATTTCATTTCCAGGTTAAATACTCAATGCAGCCTCTTACTGGCAACATTAGCAATGAATTTTGTACACTTAGGGGCCATGATGAACAATACAACACGAGTTTAAATCAACCGTGAAAGAAAATGATGCAATCAAGAGACGCAGTAAACACAAGATGTATGAGGCTCCTGCCAGCATAAAATGGCATACCGTTTTACAGTAACCTTTTTTTTAATAAGTAGAAAGAGTACATTCTAATGTATCTATTTATAGCATAGTAAATACATAAAACATTAACATAGTCATTTATCATTATATGTAGTGTACAGAATTGATGTGCCATCCTTTTATACACTTGGCAACACAACAAGTTTATTTATACCATTACCACAAACACAAGAGTAATGCATTGTGCTATGACATTTTTTTTTTTGATATTTCTACACATTTATTTCAATTTTCTTTTTTTTTTTAATTGCTTAAAGTATTACAAAGGGTATTACATATGTATCCATTTTATCCCCCTGCCCTAGACAGTCCCCTAGCCTCCCCTATCACCCAGTGTCTTATGTCCATTGGTTATGCTTATATGCATGCATACAAGTCCTTTAGTTGATCTCTTACCCCCCTACCTCCTGCCCCCCAACCCTCCCCGGCCTTCCCGCTGCAGTTTGACAATCTGTTTGAGGCAGCTCTGCCTCTGTATCTATTATTGTTCAAAAGTTTATAATGGTCTCTATTGTCCATGAATGAGTGAGATCATGTGGTATTTTTCCTTTATTGACTGGCTTATTTCACTTAGCATAATGCTCTCCAGTTCCATCCATGCCGTTGCAAATGGTAAGAGTTCCTTCCTTTTTACAGCAGCATAGTATTCCATCGTGTAGATGTACCACAGTTTTCTAATCCATTCATCTACTGATGGGCACTTAGGCTGTTTCCACATCTTAGCTATGGTGAATTGTGCTGCTATGAACATAGGGGTGCATATATCCTTTCTGATTGGTGTTTCTGGTTTCTTGGGATATATTCCTAGAAGTGGGATCACAGGGTCAAATGGGAGTTCCATTTTCAGTTTTTTAAGGAAACTCCATACTGTCTTCCATAGTGGCTGCACCAGTCTGCATTCCCACCAGCAGTATTGTGCTATGACATTTTGATGGCTGTGACTAGGCAGTAGGAACTTTTCAGCTCCATTATAATCTTATGGGCCTACTGTTGTATATGTGGTTCATTGTTGACTGAAACGTCGTTATGCAATGCATGACTTTGTTTTGGCAAAATCCAATCATCAGTGACTTTAGCAAGGGCAGTTAGTGGAATGGCAGGAAGGACAGGAAGAAACAAGGTGATAATAGATTTGGGAGTGACTGTGCAGGAAGGAAGGGGTGTAAGGAAGCTCTACATAGTGGCCTTGGGGTAGGGTATTGGGCGGGGGGGAAGAAGTAGGGACACTTCTTCCAAATAAAGGAGTCTACTTAGAACATAGTCTTAAGGCAGTTGAGGGATTTTTCACACAGTTGCCATTGTGAACTTTTAAAAATATGAATAAAAATAAGGACACATATGTAATACCTTAATCAATAAACAATATATATTTTCTTCATGCTTTATGTAATGAACATTTTTTGTTGCCCACCCACCTTTATCTCCTCTTGGAAAACTGATTCTTCCCCTTGGTGTGCAGCCTTAGTAGAATTCTCAGTCAAGGTGTCCTGCCCTCACCTAGGCAAGGGCCAACTGAGCCTCTCTTCCAAGATATTAAATCTGGGGACTTTAACTGATACTGGGGTTTTAGAATGGGGTGGGGTTGTTAGAGTTCATTTATCCCAGTGACAGTTCTCTTCTATGCCCTGCTCCTATAACCTACCCCTCAATTCTATGGCAACCCGTATGCTTAGCTGTGGTACCTTAGATTCTGAACCACAAAACTTGGGTTCAAATTCAGGTTTGGACACATACTAACTGTGAAATCTGGATCAAGTTAGTTAACTTCCGTGTTCTTGGTTTTCATATTTGTAAAATGTGACTTGTAATAGTGCCTACATATAGTCATTTGTTACATGACAACATTTCAGTCAATTATAGACTACATCAAAAAACTAAATAAATGGAGAGATATTCCGCATTCATGGATAGGAAGACAAAACATTGTCAATATTATCAAGACTCAAAAGTTCATCCCAACTTTATCTATAGACACAATACAATCCCAATCAAAATCCCAGCAAGTTATTCTGTGGATATCAACAGATTCCAACCAACATGATATTGAAGGACAACAAAGTTGGAGGATTGATGCTACTCAAGTTCAAGAGTTCAAGACTTATTATAAAACTACAGTACTCAAGAGTCTTTTATTGGTGAAAGAACAGAAAAATAGATCAAAGGAAAATGTATATGTCATCAGAGTCTGGAAATAGGCCCACATAAGTACATTTAACTGATCTTGACAAAAGAGCAAAGGCAATGCAAGGACGCAAAGATAGTCTTTTTAACAAATAGTGCTGGAACAACTGGACATCCACATGCCAAAAAAAAAAAAAAAGAATCTGGACACTGACCTTACACATTTCGCAAACATTAATTAAAAATGCAATATAGCTCTAAATATAAAATGCAAAACTATAAAACTCCCAGAAGATAAGAGAGAAGAAAACCTAGATGACCACTGGTATGACATGGATCTTTTAGATACAACACCAAAGACATAATCCATCAAATAAAGAATCAATGAGCTCGACTTCATTAAAATTAAAAACTTCTGCTATCAAGAGAATTTGAAAACAAGCCACAGACTAGGAGAAAAATATTTGCAAAAGACATATCTAATAAACGGCTGTTATTCATAGTGTACAAAGAACTCTCAACACTATGAAAACAAGCAAACCAATTTTTTAAAAAATGGCCCAAAGATCTTAACAAATACTTCACCAAAGAAGGTATACAGATAGCAAATAAGCATATGAGAATGTGCTTCACATCATATCTCATAAGGAAAATGCAAATTAAAATAATGATACATCACTATATGGCAATTAGAATGGCTAGAATCCAAAACAATCAAAACACCAAATGCTGGTAAGTGTGGAACAACAGTAACTCTCATGTGTTGCTTGTAGGAATGCAGAATGGTGCAGCCACTTTGGCAGCCTCTTACCATGTGATTGAACAGTTGTGCTGCTTTGTATTTACCCAAAAACCTGCACATAGCTATTTACAGCAACTTTATTCATAATTATCAAAATGCAGAAGCAACCAAGATACCCTTTAGTGGGTAAATGGATAAATAAACTAGGGCACACTCAGACAATGAAACATTATTCAGTGCTGACAAGAAATGAAAAGACATGGAGAAAACTTAAATGCATATTACTATATGAAAGAAGCTAATCTAAAAAGGCTACATGCTTCATGGTTCCAAATATATGACCTTCTGGAAAAGCCAAAACTAAAGAGACAGTAAAAAAGATCAGTGTTGCCCTGACTGGTTTGGCTCAGTGGATATGGCATCCGCCTGTGGACTGAAAGGTCCCAGGTTCGATTCCGGTTAAGGGCATGTACCTTGGTTGCGGGCACATCCCCAGTGCGGGGTGTGCAGGTGGCAGCTGATCGATGTTTATCTCTCATAGATGTTTCTAACTGTCTATCCCTCTCCCTTCCTCTCTGTAAAACATCAATAAAATATATTTTTTTAAAAAGATCAGTGTTTTCCAGGAGTTGAGGAGTGGCATGGGGAAAGGGATGAATAGGTAAAGCACAAAGGATCTGGGCATCTGTGTAATACCATAATGATGGTTACATGTCATTATACATTTGTCCAAACCCAGAGAGGAACAACACTATAAACATGAGGTGATTATGATGAGTTGGTTTAGGTTCACTTGTAACAAATGTACCGCTCTGGTGGCGGGATGTTGATAGTGGGGGAGGCCATGCATGTGTGAGAGAGGGGCGTATGGGAAACCCTATACCTTCCTCTCAATTTTGCTATGAACCTTAAGCAGATCTTTAAAAAGTCTTAATATTTAAACAAAGATTAATAGTGTTTGGGGATGGTGAGATTAGGGATTTTTTAAATTTTTTTGGTTAAATTGTTTGTATTCTAAAGTTTAGTTATATTTATTGTTGGTGGTTGAAGTAATCATACTTCTCAACTGATTTTAGCTTATGAGCACTGGTCTGTAAAGGACCCTGTCTTGTTTAGTTAATTTAATAATAATTTCTCTTCATTCTTCTACCTCACTTCTGTCCCTCTCTTCATGGGCCTCCATGGCCCATCCTTCCTTTTCCATATGTTCTTATAAAAAGGACATAATATAAAAGTATATGTATATTTTTATTGTATAAAATTTTTAAAAGAAACCAATTGCTGATTGTCTTTTTCAGATCATCTTTCTGCATATATAAACAGTTAAGGGAAATAAAAATTCTATGTAATAATAGAAGTGACTAGTGCAATAATAATTAATGAAAGGGATCTATAAGAATAGATTGAATTAAAATATGAATTATAATATCATTAGCAAAAGCTATAATAATCTAATTAAAATAAATATTCTGAAAGGAATCTAAGATCAATATAGAGACCATCAGTAGAATAAACAAAAACAGGAGTTGTATGAAATGCAATTATTCATGATCATACCTGGTACATAGAGAGTGATCAATAAGTTTTGTGAAAGAATGAATGGTATATTCAAAGTTTTTTTAGTATCAAAAAAATACCTGACATTATTTGCTGTGAGGCAGAGAGACAAGATAGCTCTGAGCTCCAAGACAGGGCATACTGTTTATCTCTTTTCTACTAATTTAAGCAAGAATTTCCTGGAATGCAATTCTCTTCAGGCAGGTTAACCTCTCAGAATCTTCCCTGAAAATAGTCTGCCTGGCCTAGCTCAGCTGTAGCCATTATTCATTACAGATCAGAGCACTCAGCATAAAAGTGACCCACTGTTAAGATCAGAGAGGCAGCGTGGGGTTTTGTTTTTCTTTATGAAACGTGTCAGCAAATATTAACCAGTCTGATTAGGATCCCAGATGGCATTACAGTGACGATGTCACAGTTCGTCATTACTGGTGACGTGGACAAGGAGGCACACGAAGGTCTGTTTCACTGAGGAAGGAATAAAGAACAACCGAGAAAGGGGTTGCACAATCATTTTTCCTGCCGCTCTGTGCAGCGCTGATAGGAAATGAGTGAGGAGGAAGGAGATTGGCATTCTGCTCCTCCTCCAAGAATGGATGCAATTTATTATTGTGTTGCCGCGGCACAGACCTGCCAGAGCACATCTTATCCAACTGTCAGGGAGTCGTTCTGAAGAAAGAAGAGGAAAACTATCCTTTTTGCCTCTGTTTTTATTCCTGTTTTCCTACGGATTCCAAAACACTCAACTACAACCTAAGGTCAAAGAATGTGCTAATTCCATCTAGCATTGAGTGGCTGCTGGCTCTGGGCAGAGTGCTATTATTTTATTATTGATTAGACTATCTTGAATAGCAAAATGTAGACATCCTTGGTAAAAAAAAAAAAAATTAAATTGGATATTCAGCTTTTGTTCTGTTACAGATCACAAGGTCAACCCTGCCTTGTATTTGAGCTGTCTTCTCAAAGACACTGCTTTACTTAAGTTAGTGCCTTCCACCCCACCCCCGTGTGTGGATGCACACAGCGGCCACTGCAACACACACACACACACACACACACACACACACACACACACACACACACACACGCAGCGTTTGCCTGGCCCCTTACTGGCAAATGTAGAAGTCACCAGGACATAGTACTTGCCGAAAATAGTGACGCTCCTCTGGCCACATCTGTAGCTCCTATGCCTGACCTGCTTCAGTGGTTATATTGGATGCCAACCCCAGGCACCCATTCCTGCTTCATTTATCTGTCAGTGAGTGACTTTTCCCAGGGCAGCCAGCTGGTCTTCACTCTCCCATGTCAATGCTGATCTAATTAGCTGTGAAAGGTGATCAGGAAGGAGGGCAGCACTGGAAAGACAGGGAATTGGGAGAGATATAACTAGGGACAAGAGTAGCACCTTTTTACCCTCCCCCTTCCCCACCTCATAGCATCAGCTCAGGAGGTCCCAGTCCCTGCCTGGTCCTATAAATACCTGACTTTGATTCCTTATGAGCTGTTGCCCACCACAGCTCCTTACACCTCTGTTCCCTGACCCACTGCCCACTCTCCAGTTCCCATCCAGGCAACCAGCATTATGCCCATGGCTGGGTGTTAAGGGAGTGCTGGTCTGGATTGCTTGTCAGGTGGGAGAGGGAGTGTTCCTTCAAGGGCTCCTTATCACAGGAAGCCAACTCACTAAGTTACCTGGGGCTGTGATCACCAAGTCGCTACATGATGTTAGATTCTCCGTGTGTGTTTTATTGAGATTGTGTCTGCAGTGGGTGTTGATAATACCCTCTTAACAATGTGTTTGCAGCCATGCTTGATGGTCCAGAACATATTGGAGCAGAGCCAGAATAGTTTTCTCAAGAAAATTTTGGCCCTGTGAGTAGCAGTCCTTTTGGCAGCTGAGATGGCCTATTATCCAGGCAAAAGGCTCACCAAGACCACCTGATATTTCACAAGACGATGTAAACACCCCCTCCATCTTGGCTGGCTTTTATGTGGAGCCATTCCTAATTATACAGATTGATTCAATAGAGCTGGGAAGAGGGGAGCACAACAACAATATGTAACTTCTTTAAAGCTCCCCAGATAATTCTGATGCCCAGCTAAGTTTGGGATCCACTAATCTAGGCCAAGCCTCTCGTTTGCCTTAAGGAGATACTGAGGCTCTAAAACTTCAAGCCTTGGATCTTCTAAGTAGCAGCGTTCTTCCTACTGCCTCATGCCATGTCCCTGCAAATTTCCCTTTGGAAATGTCTTCAAGGACACTATGAAATTGAACATGATTACTATCAAACAATTAATCCTCTGGTGCCAAAGTGCAAATATCAACATAGCCAAAAAGGCAAGTAACTTCTTAGCGCTGTTATGACCTCACAGACCCTCAGAAAGGGAACCCCCACAGACTACGCTTGGAGAACTTCTGAAGTAGACAATCACCTTCCCAGCTGTTATCCCACACCTTGGTAAGAAGAGCAGCATCAACAAGCAAAGTAAACATGCATTGTCCTGGCCGGTGTGGCTCAGTTGGTTAAGCATCACGATCGATGTTTCTCACATCGATGTTTCTCTCTCCCTTTGTCTTCTCTCTCTCTAAAATCAATAAAAACATTTTTTAAAAGTAAGTAAAATAAAAATAAAACATGCTTCATCTTAATATGTAAAAAGAATGGAGATTTTGTGGGGAAAAAAGTGCTTCTGTAATCACTAGGCTCATTTTTTAAAATTAATATATATTCTGACCATTATAGCTCTGTTGCTATAAGTCTATTTTACTCTCAATTACCTTTTCTCACAACTTGCTAAAATTCTCTAAATCACTGTAATATTCTGATTAGAAATGAATATGACTTTCTGGAGATTTAAATCCCAATTTATAGTGATTATTGGATTAATGCTACAATGGGAATTATCCATTAACTTGAATTTGGGACTTGGGAACAAATTTACTAAATTGATAGATGGTGAAAACATAGATTGCCACATAATGATTTTATTGAATCATTTTTAAATTAAGAAAAATAAGTGATTTATCAAAAGATGTGATTTTCTCCCGCTTTCTTGTTTTCAATATTTCCAAAGTTCTGTGTGCTAGAGTCTAGACTGGGCACCAGAGGGCCCAAGGTGAATACATGGTTACCTCATATATGGAGCTCCAAGACAAGCTCTCTGTTTTTCAATCTGTGAGTCACTATGGTTATTAATTTGGTGGATTTCAGTCACCATTTTAAAATGGAATAGAAAGTATCAGTGGATAACTATTGTTTTAGTAAGATTTTATTTTAGTGGACTAGATAAACAGTTGGATATGAATGGTGTGTACTGGGTTACAGTTTTTGTACACTGAATTGTGTCCAAAGTGCTTGAAATTCACTGGTTTAGATATTATATTGACAGAGAAAAATTTGTGATATCTTAAATATTTCATTGAAGCAAAAATCCCATGAATCATAATTGTTTAAAACAATTACAAACATCGCATCAGAAAAATACCAACAAAATTGGGGGAAATGGAAGTTTGAGTTGAATACCCAAAGAGCAGTTGAGAATGTGAAAAGAAAATTTTATTTTCATAAACTTTAATATAGTAAGTGCTATGATCATCATAATTGCTGTAATCGTATGAGTAACCTTGAAACTCCCAATGGAAAGTCCTTATGGGATTAGCTAGCCAAGGTGTGTGTGGTATGGTACATTGTGACCCATCTCAATAACTGAAACCAGCAATTGCCATCCGTGACTACGCCTCCCCTTTTCTACCCACCTCCCATAGTCTTTTGTTAGAAACCTAATTTTTACAGCCTTCTCACCAAACTATAGACTTTGTTTTCTCTATCCTCTTCCCTAACCAGTTAGAATCCAAGTCCTAGTAATTCTTTTATCAAAAAATATATTGCATCCATGTCTTTCTCTTTCTACTGCCCTTCTCACTGTTTGTCCAGACTATTACTTTAAACACCTGTCCATCTCTGTTACTTTGCTCTCCCTATATGTTCTGTATATCCCATGTACTGCCAGCTGGTCTTTAATGCTGTCATTCCTATCCTGTGCATTTCATTTCTATCCTAGCCCTTCCCAAGTGGAAAGATTTTGAGCTCTGAAGTCAACTTTGTTATTAGTTATTGACTGTGGGCAAATGAAATGTTCTGAGCTCCTGTTTTATCAACTATGAAATGTGAGTTAAATGAGTACTACCCGATAGAGTTATTGTGGGTTTTAATTAAGATCATGTATATGAAGTCCTTAGGACATAAGAACCTGTAGAGTTTAGTAAGTGCTCAATAAAATGTTTCTACATCATTAACCTATATAATGCAATATACCCTCTTCAAGACACTACTTAACTTTCCTTAGTCTAAAATACTATATTCGTAATATTAGTCAAAGCCTCCTGATTCACAGCCTGGCCCATCCTTAAGCATTGTAGCCTCTGAAATGCTACTTCTATAATGCATACTCATCCTTTTTGGCTGCACCAAGTTCCAACTTCTACATTGTACTTCTTGTCTTCTTTCATTCACTTGGCCCTTAGCAATGTATGTGACTTTTGTTTCTCCTATGTGTATTTTGATGTATGAAATTTATAGGAGAGATGCCATAGCAAACATAAAAGTATAAGTGCCAAGTATGGTACAATACATATAGGAAAAATATATTTGAAATAATAAGAAAGAAGTAACCCATTGTTGTCCCCAGACTCAGTGAGGTACTGTGTTTGGCAACTTTCATAAGTTAATTTGATTCTAGGTAACTGACCTTTGTTTTCTTATCATAAAAACAAACTTCAGGGAGACACTTAATAACTGGATTTTATGTGGACCTCGGGGTTATCAGTATTAATCCTTCTTCAACCCTGAGAGGCTGTATGACCACTACCAGATAAATGGGAGCCCTTCATCTCTGCTTTTCTCACTCCTTTTATCTTTTTTACTAGAGGCCCAGCACACGAAATTGTGTGCAGATAGGGTCCCTAGGCTTAGCCTGTGATCAGGGCCATCTCCTGCCTGTTCACCAGTCCCACCCCACCGCCAACACCCACCCGGGTTCCCCATTCGCCATCTGGCGATCTATCAGAGCTTGCGGGCCATGGGGAGGGACCAAGAGGTCAGCTGTTCCAAGTCCCGCCCCACCACCGACACCCAACCTGGTTCCCCATGGTTCCTGGTTCACCAACCAGCAATCGGAGCCTGCAGGCGGCAGGGGGGGGGGGGGACCCAGGAGGTCTGCCTTCTGCCCACGCCAGTCCCTAATTCCACCCCACCACCACCCACCCCAGTTCCCCATGATTCCCCATTGGCCATCCAGCAATTGGAGCCTGCAGGCTGCGGGGAGGGACCAAGAGGTGGTCAATGCCCCTCACAGCAACTGGTTGATCAGTCGTTCTGGTCATTATGCCATTATGGTCACTGGCCTTTTATTATATAGCATGGTAAATAAAGTTACCACATTTCTCTCCTCACTTCCTTAATTTTTTTTTTTTGTCGCTTTGTATTCTGTTTTGGTGATTTTAAAATGGTAATTAATCAACACATGTTGTGAAATATTTTCTACCTAAATGAGAATGGAAGTTACTCAAACTAAGTGAATGAATATGCAAGATTTACATGCTATTAATTAAATTAATCCAACATTTCTAAAATAAATTTTAAATGAAAGGGACATTTATTTCCTTACTTGCTCAAATATTTGATTTAAGTCTGGGTACAATGGCACTCTTCTACTACAGAAAAATACTCCTGTCTTTCTACAAACATTTTTGATCACCAATTGTGTATTAAACTACATAATAAGAGACTGGATTCTTCTGTAATGCCTAATAATTTTCTTGAGGATAATATTAGAATCCCCATTAAATAATCTACAGTGCTTTGTTTTTCCCAACACTTGAATAGGCTTGAAGAACTGCATTTTGTCCTCTATGAGAGAATATGGTTCTAAATAATGGGTATCTTAATCTTAATCTAACTAAAATGTTATTTAGGCATAATCATCTCTTGTATCCTGCCTGCTCTGGTTAACAATTTCTGAAACATATGTCACAGTTTAGATATTAAGCCTTAGAGATGATTCATTATGAAAAGAATGAATTCAAACCACACTAGCCTTTTGGAGGAAAGGAGAAAGACCGGGCAGATGGGGTTGTTGTGGGATGGGTTTAGATAATATAACACAGACCTAGTTCTAGGAAGGTGACCTGGAAGAGAAGGTTAGTGATGTACTATTTAGGTGCTTTCTAGCTCTTTAATAACTGCTCCACACATTCAGCACACTGGCCCAAAAAAAAAGTCATTCTTGTTTAGTTGAAGTGCTAATCTAATTTGTAGAGGAAATCCAACAGAACTATTATAACAGGAGAAATGAGAAGGAAGAACCACTTACAATTGTCATCTTTGAAAAATGTAATTTATACCAGAGTATGCAATATTGTTTTGAAAATCAGAAGGAATGTTTCCCTCAAGAAACCAGTAACTAACCTAGAAATTTTTAGAGATCCCTTCTGGGTGGGAATAAATCCTGCCATTACACTTTTTGTTTACCTTAATGGCCATGTATATATATCAAGCAAACCTCAAAATCATATGTGCTTTTCCTTTTACTCCTTCTAACTGACAGTCTTACACTTTACCTTACAATCATTTAAGGACTTAAACAACTTCACTATTTTTCTTACATTAATAGCCAATTTTTCAAAAGAGGTATAAATATTTAATAACTGACTCTCTGGGAGAATAACACCTGAGTTTGCCAATTTCTGTGGTGTAAATATTCCCACCAAGGCCAGTTGCAAGTTACTTATATGATGTTACTGATTACGGAGTTGGAAAGATCACAATCAGCTGTGTGAGCCAGCTCCAGCACACTACTGGTTGTAGGTATGCTATTCCCTATCTTTCAACATGTATGATCCTTAGTAGTGGCTCCAGAATTTCTATATAAAAGGGAATTATAGGACCGACCTAACTGGAAAAGAAGGCTGCATATTAACTTCACTGTTTTTATTTTATTATATGTTTCTGTGCAGTAAATTAGGGGCATAGTCAAAGATAGCAGTGGTAAAAGTAGCTGTAGCTCCTCAGTCCATGCCATTCAGTCACCCTTAGCACAGCCACCCATTAGAAATCTTCTAGTTCAGCCTTGTTCCCTGATTTTGAGTCATTTTGGAAACTTCCCCAACAGTCTCTGAATCACTGTGGTTTGAAATATTGGGATCATCCTTGATTCCTTCCCTAGCCTTGCTTCCTACATGCCACCAGTCATTAAATGCTGCCAATGCCACCACTGCCATGGTTTTCATATCCCTTTTATTTTTATATTCTTAATCTAACAGCGCTGAAGGATTATTCCCTACCTGTGGATCCGTCCCTGCTAGTCAGTGATATTTGAAATCTGCTTCTTTTGTAAACTTCCTAATTGTTTCATTGGCCTGTTGGCAAACCTCTAGTAGCTTCTTACTGCCTAACAAAAAGGCCCAAATTTTAAACAAAGCCATTAAGGCTTTTCGTTTCACCCAATCTAACATCTCAGCTTTTAGCTCCTGGTAGCCACTTTTATGTAACTACATGCCAATATCAGTTATTGTACAAATAGCATCCAGTCTGAAAAGTCAGGCACATACAGGCGTGTACTAATTGATAAGTATTTCTAATGACTTAATTTTAAAATATTTTCATGCTCATGAGTACATTATGTTTAAATTTTCAGGACAACCCACCCTTCTTTGAATAAGTGTTATGTTCCACTCCCACTAAACCATTCTCTTTGTGGATTCCAGTGAATTCCTCCTCCTGTGCACTTGAAATCATTCCTATTATTCAGGGTTGGATTCAAATGCATGTAGCACTTATAGACATTAAAAACCAGCAAAAGGAGATAATACTTCTTAAAACCAGAAGTAAAAGAGAAGTGACTAGCATCTAAATGGCTCAAACCAGAAGCCAGAGATTGACTGTGGCCCCAGGAGGAAAGAATGTCAAGGACCAATGAGGGGCAATGATAAGCAACTCCTAGGAAAGGCACGTGCATGCCATTGAACCAGGGCCATCTCACAGCTCAAAGTCGGGGTCATTATAAACCTTCTAAAGTTGGTTAAGTACTCTAGAGCAGCAACATATAAGACTACCTCAGCTGGTCAGGATTAACCCCAGATATCTTCCCAGATATCTAGTGAGGTCTAACTGTATGCTTGGGACTCGCGTGCAGAACTGGGTTAGACAATGTAAGGAGCTAGTACGATATCTGAAAACTCAGAGAGTGCATCAAGGTAAAACAAGATCTGAAAGTGCGACTTCAGAGAGGAACACTGTTCCCATTTTTGCAGTCTGGATATTCTTAGCAATGGGAAACACAGGGTGTTAACATGGATTATAAAATGGGAAATCTTGAGGCTCTAAGGTTCAATTTGGTAGGAACCTCGTCTCTCCATTCTTACTCTTCTTTAAGTGTTGGGTGTTTTGTCTTGTTTTTTTGCTACATTTTACACAGTTGAAATAAAACTGTGATTACTGGGTTTTTAAAAATACAAAAGAATCAAGTTTTAAAAATCACCCATAATCCCACCATATATTAACTCACTAATATTTTAGTATATTTCCTTCTAATATCTTTCTACATACATATTTTCTCTACATATTATTTCAGATAAATATTTATTGCAGCCCAGGACATCACAACTCATTGATACAATTGATTAAAAAAAATAGAGATAAATAAGGAATTATAAAAATTATAATATACTAGAGGCCTGGTGCACAAAATTCATGCGGGGGAGGGGGGATCCCCTCAGCCCAGCCTGCATCCGCTCCAATCCGAGACCCCCTGGGAATGTCTGACTGCCGGTTTAGGCCCGGGCCTAAACCGGCAGTCGGACATTCCTCTCACAATCCAGGACCACTGGCTCCTAACTGCTCACCTGCCTGCCTAATCACCCCTAACTGCCCCCACTGCTGTCCTGGTCACTCCCATTGCCCCCCCCTGCCAGTCTGGTCACCCCTAACAGCCTCCCCCGCCAGCCTGGTCGCCTCTTACTTCCCCCCCTGCCGGCCTGGTTGCCCCACGCAGCCTTCTGCTCAGTCATTTGGTTGGCCCTCACTAACCCCCTTGCCGGCCTGGTCACCCCATGCAGCCTGTTCAGTCATCCGTTCGGTTGTTTTGGTTGCAACGGTCGCTTAGGCTTTTATATATATAGATTCCTAAGATTCTTCTTTCAATTTAAAATATTTTTATTTGCATTATTCACTAGCCTTCTGATACAGGGCAGATGCTTTCTTGAGACCAGAACCACTGGTTGATGTTTTACATCCCCTTTCTTTCATAAACTCATAATGGACTCTCAATATTTTTCTGCTTGTTTTTTTTTTTTTTTACAGTGAAACAAAGCATTCCTAATTAAGAATTAAACTGTCAAATGTTTATAATTATTTCCCCTTCTACAGCTTTCTGACTCACTCCTAATTCAATAGCTACATTTTTTTAGCGACCCATCTTTGTCAAGTCTCACCAAAGCATTCAACATAGTTTCAAGCAACAAAATCGCTTTTCCCTCGTTTCATCCTTTGTAGGTAATGGAGTTGTAGTCAGATTATGTGGTCACAAGAACAAGGACACCTGGCATGAACAAGTTCAGCAAGAGCCACTGACTCTTGGTCTCCATACAACAGAAGTGGTAGGAGCAGAACTGGGCAGGCCCATCTGAGAGGGACCTACCAGCCACCAAGTCCTGGACTTTAGCAATAAATCTTCCATTGGGAATGGAAAGCTCAGTAGTCGGTGGAAGTTATTTAGAGAGCGTCTACTGTATAACCTATGATGAACTTTACTGTTCACTAACCTACCAGTTATTTTGTTTACTTCCTTAGGCTTAATTCCCAAAAGTAGAATTATTGGTTCAAAGGCTATGCTAGTAGATATTTGTAATGTTCTGGAACTGTTCATCGATTTGTGCTCCCATAAGCAAGACTGAGGATGCCATTTTCACTCCAACTTTGCAACCGTTGAACATTATTTTTAAACTTTGATGGCTACATAAGCAAAAATCTGGTGTTTTGTGTTAATTCACCTGAATATGGTATTATTTAATGGGGTGGTTTTCAACTCTGCAGGTTTGTCAGCTTCACCTGGGGAGATTCTTAAAAATGTTTGTATCTTATAATTTTAGCTACAAAGTATATTACAAAAAATGGCATTGATTTGTATTCTTGCTTTATACTCTACTAGTATTATAAAATATTGATAAATTATATTAGGCCTATACCAACAAAAATATGTGGGAGAGGGAAGGGGAGAGGAGAAAGAGGAAAAAAGGGAAGGAAGAAAGCAAGGTAAGTCCAACAATAGTATAGAAAATAAGCATTAGCTGAAATGTTATTTGGAACATTTTAATGTTTTGCCTTCTTATAGCAAGCTGAAATTTTAGTCTCAGCATAAGTTCCTAGCCACTATTATTATTTATATATAATAATAAACATATATATTTATATATATAATAAATAATATATATATTAATATTTACATATATTAATATAACCAAACCTTTAATTAAATTGAGGAAAATATAAGAATATTTATGGTAAGAATATAACTCAGTATTTGGAGGGGTTTTTTGTTTGTTTTGTTGTTTTCTTTTTATTTGTCTTTATTGTTGAAAGTATTCCCATTGACCCCCATGACCCCCAACCCTCCCCTCCCGGTCCTTCACCACACTATTTTCTGGGCTATGCTTATCCTATATAATAAAAGGCTAATATGCAAATTGCCCCCTTTTGTGGGAGTTCAACCTATCGGGAGTTAGATATGCACTGACCACCAGGAGGCAGCGCTAAACATGGCTGGCATCGGCGATGTGGCACTGGCAGCAGGCAGCAGTTGAGGCGCTGCTGGCCCTGATGGGCCCTGACAAGAGTAGGACCACGGTGGGATGGTGGAACAGGTGGTGGATGGCACCAGGCCAAGGCAGGTGTGAATAGGGGCCCCGATCGCCCCGCTGGTCACCCCACAGATCAGCCCTGATCACCAGCCAGGCCTAGGGAGCCTGCCTGTGCATGAATTTTGTGCACCAGGCCTCTAGTATGTATATAAGTTCCCCAGTTAATCTCTCCCCACCCACTCACGCCTTCCCTCTGAAATTCATCAGTCTGTTCCATGCTTCTATGTCTCTGGATCTATTTTGTTAATCACTTTATTTTATTCATTAGATTCCACATATGAGGGAGATCATGTGATACTGATCTTTCTCTGACTGGTTTATTTATATATAACTCAGTATTTTGAACTACACTTATCCATAAAACATACAGAATGTGTGGTTACCTTGCCTATACAAGTCCTCAAGGAAAAACCTATCCTTACTGGTAAATGCAATCAGTAAAAACTAAATGAAATCATAGAAACCACGGCATACTATGAAAGCAGACTAAAATGAATAAGGCAGTATTCAACACAGGTTTCTTGAGAGCCATTCACTGCCTAGGCACTTCCAGTACATCAATGAGCACAAGTAGACAAATGTTGCCCTCTCAGAGCCTGCCTTCCAGCAGGGATGATGTCAACGTACAATACTCACAGTAAGTGGGTAAATGTTTTGGTGTTTTAGAAGCTGATTAGTGTTATGGAAAGAAGTGACAGTGAGTGAAGTCAGAGGACATCCAATTTAATAGTAGCTTGATCTGGAAGGACCTCATTGAGGAAGTGACACTTGAGTGAAGGCCTACAGAAGCCCTGTGAGATGCCTCCACCTTGTTTCTCTACCCTCCCCTGCTGCTCAGCTCCTGCTGCCATGCTGAATGCTTCACTCTGCCCACCAGTTCCTGCCTTTGCCCTAACTGTGCTATCTGCCGGGAGAACAAAGCATAAGGCAAAATGTGAGAAGTGCCCCGAGATTGGTAAAACAATTTTTAAAAACTGCTGCTGGAGATGAGAGATAGGACAATTGCTTGTTGTTGATGTAGTCAGAAAAGGCCTAGGGAGGAATTCTCTTTCAAAAATGCTTTTCAGATTTACCCCACTTGCTGGCTTGTCTTTTATCGGCCTACATCCTGAATTCCTTTTAACCTCCCATTCTGTCCTCTTGGAGGCAGTAGAGTTTGGGAATCAGGCTCACCCAGTTTTGAATTTCAACTCCATCACTTAGTAAATGTGCAACTTTGGCAAACTGGATTTCTTTCAGCCTCGGTTTTCTCATCAGTAAAACAAGACAGTAATTCTTTGAAGCTTGTTGTAAGAAAAACAGTAACATACAAGATCTGGCAAATGACAGTGAGAGAGGATACCAGTCCTGAAAAGAAATAGATCAGGACTAAAATGGACATTTTTTAGACCATGCTAAGGAGAATGTACTTTATTTTGCAGGTAATGGAGAACCATAACAATTATTGTGCACAGATAAGGGACATATTTGTGTGTTTTAGAAAGATGACATTAGCAACAACTCTTCAGAACTGACCTTGCAAGACCAAGTGGTACGATATTGCCATGTTATGATTAATTCAGTTAAGCCTGGTAGTGACAGAAAGGGTAGATTTGTTAACTAGCCATTAAAATATGTTTCTAAACTTTATATCTAGACATTCAGTCAATTCTCAAAATATAGGCAAAATAAATAAATTATTCTTAATCATTTTTATTAATGTCTTAATCCAATTTCATGGAGCTTGGCTTTTCCTTATATTTACTATTTGAAGGATGTATGATTTGAGGACCAACTGCTAAAATTACCAAGAATAGAAAAGGGGGGGTGGGGAGAGAAATCAACTGATAAACAGGAGTCAGAGAGTCTGGGAAAAGAAATTTAAGTAAACTATTTTGTGGCCCAACAGATATCACTTTAAAAAGTATTTCTCAGCTGTTGACTTTGAAAAATAATTGCATTGCCTAGCTTTTAGTTTGTAGATAACCTAGATGGATAAGAAATCATGATTTCCTTTTACTAGTCGAATGGCTAGGCTGACCCCCTTGCATAGCGAAGAGCAGATGGGAAGGGTGTGGAAGGAGAAACCAGCATAAATCCATCACCATTGATAGAGGAGCTTGAAGGTGCACACATGTTCAGTTTTGCCAGAGTGAGGACCACCAGCTTTTCAATTGGCAATATATTCATCTAGTTTAACATTCAGAAAGTACAAAAAGATATAGAGTGAAAAGTCTTCCATTGTATCCTATCCCCCACACTTCCAGTTCCCCTCTTCTAAGAGCAATTTCTTATTTATCCTTCCAGAGATATTTTATGTATATACAAGCAAAATATATTCATTTTTCCCTTTTTAATACAATGGTAACGTATTAAACACACTGCTTTGTATCTTAGGGCTTTTTATCATTATCATTGGTTTTGGGGTTTTTTAGTTGTTGTTTTACTTAATATATTTTGGAGATTGTTACATATCAATACATAAAGAGTTTCCTCATTATTAAGTACGGCTGCTTAGTATATTATTTATAGAAGTAACTAACCCCTTTCTATTAATAGGTTTTGTATTTTTGTAGCTAACCCTCTCCCTATTAATAGACATTTAGATTGCTTCTAATATTTTGTTATTTCATACAACGAATAGTCTTAGGTAGAATTGCTGAGTCAAGCTGTGTGTGACCATGTATTTCTGACAAATACTGCCAAATTGTTCTCTATAAAAGCTGTACTAATTTGCATTCTCACATGTAGAGTATGAAGAGCACTATCCTTGACTTGAGAGCTGAAAACTGTATCATCAATTGCTGTCTAGGTGGAGTAAGTTCAAACTCTCTGACATTAACTCACAAGTTGTCATTCTAAGGATTTTTCTTTCTGTCAAAGGTGAATATACTCATCTCCGAGATCAGTTGTCGCCTGGGGACAGTTTAGTCTCCCAGGAGATATTTGGCAATGTTAGGAGACATTTTTCTTTCTTTCTTTTTTTAATCTTTATTGTTGAAAGTATTACATATGTCCCCTTTCCCTCCCTTGACCTCTCCCAGCCTGCCCCCACCCCCCACCCCAGGCCTTCACCACTCTATTGTCTGTGTCCATGGGTTATGTATATATTTACATAAGTTCATTGGTTGATCTCTTCTCACTCACCCACCCGTCCCTGCCTTCCCTCTGAGTTTTGACAGTCTGTTCAGAGACATTTTTCGTTGTCACACCTGGGGTGGACATGTAGTGGGCAGGGGCCTTGGATGCTGTGAAATGTCCTGCAGCCTACAGGACAGTGCACCCCTCTTTGTCGCCACAAAGCATTATCTGGCCCAAATGTCAGTCGTGTGGAAGTCGGAAAATCTGCCCTACAAAACCTCTGTTTCCTCTCGATCACGTTAAATAACATCTTACAAAGCCTAAGATTCTCAAGTAAAATAACAATCCTCTCTGTATTTCACAGCACATTTGTGATTTTTTTCTTTTAGCACATTTATATTGTACTGAAATTAATGATTTGTAGGAACTGTGAGCTCCTCCAAAACACAAATGTATCTTAATTTTTATTTGTATCCTGAATATCTGGCACAAAGAATGCCCTTAATTATTAAATGAATGAATAGAGGTTATCAGTGTTTCATAATTGTCTCCGTGTGATGACTTAGGGGATTTATTTATTTTTTAATCAAAGACTATTCTTTTGGAAATGTCAAATGAATAAGAAGTATTTGAACTTCTATAATAAACTGTAGTTTATTACACAGTATCAGCCCCTTAATTGTATACTCTCTTGCTCATGGGGAGCTTTTGATTGAATTTGTCTTGTCTCCTCCAATGGATTGCAACCTCCTTACGGGCAAAAATCAAAACTTTTAAGTATTTCCTGATGACTTAGTGTTTTACAGACTGTAAAGCAAGGAGAGTGATAGGTTGTTTAATTCTCTTTCTTTTCGTTTCTTTTTTTAATCACAACTCATAGGCCAAACCCAAAGATCTGGACCTCGCAGAGAAATTATTCATTCTCAAGAGCAGAGCCCTCCCCGCCCCCTTTTCTCTCAGACACTCAGGTCCTCCTTACAAGGAGCAAAACAGTAACCCCGCAGAGGGTTCCGACCAAGCCCTGAGGAATCTGTCTGCTTCATAACGTTGCCTTCTCTCGGTTTCCCTGAGTTTTCTTGAAGTAAAAGAACCCCAACTGACCAGCCCCATGCCCAGCCCCCTGTTCACATTTCTATCCATCACATCCACCACTGCAAGTACTGCCACCAGACACCTCCCCAGCGTTCAGTATGATTAAGGACCCAAGTGTGGGAACTGGAGCAGGGACTGGCTGGTGCCTGACATGAGCGAAAAGCAGAAATGACGAACAAGCTTTCACCTGGGGCCAGGTAGCAGGGGTCTCCGCTTAGGTGCCCACCTCTCCACTTCAGAGCCACCTCTGCCAGAAGGAAGGCAGGTGGAGTGGACGCCTAGTTTTACTGAGAGCGCCTTGGTGTGGGGGGAGTGGGGCAGCCAGGGAAAAGAGCAGCAGATCAGCAAGGTCAGGGAGGAGTGAAGCAAGGTCAAGAATGCTTTTTCTAAGGCTGAGTGGCGCTAAATATATTCTGCAGAAAATTGGGATGCAGGGCAGCTTTGATCACATTTAACACAGGGTTGTAAAATGCAAATGCAAAAAAGGAAATGCCAGTGTAGAACTGCCTAGTCTGTTTCTAATGGCTTTTTAACCACCGGTGAGCCCTGAGATCCTTGTGCATTTCTTTGCAGTTAGGATAAGCTTACAGTGGTCCTTCAAAGCCTCAGTTGCAAAAGAAGGAAAACATTCTAATATCTGTCAGGCAGACCAAGTAACTGATAAGAGCCAGCTTGATTGAAGAAGGTTAAAAATAACAAAACAACTATTTTAATCATGTTTTTCTCTAGAAGAGTTCAATTTAAAAAAAAAATAACTTAGGCACTTTTAAACAGCAACTTTGATATTTAGCCATGAATTATCTCCACAGGTAGGCAAATGGAGCTGTTGAGGGGTGGTTTTTTATAGTTAATAAAACCTGAGTCTTTATTTTGCTGAGAGAGAAAAAAACAAAAGTCCACATTTCCCATCTGATCCAAAATAAATAGAGCTCATTATTGTGTTAATCTTCAAGTTAGCTAAAAGTTTCTTCTTCTATCTTATAAATGACAGTCTTTAGGTGGGTGTGGGAGAATGTAAACTTATTTAAGTGTTGGACCATCTAAAGATGAGCTCTCTATAAAACATATTGCATAGATCCTGCCTTCTTGGGTAAGTGATGTCAAAATAGTAATTCATGATTATGTATTTTTTATCTTCCAAAAACCATAGTAAGTGTCTAACTTATTTCATTTAAGCTTTATACCAACATTTTGAGGCAGGATATTCATGTGTGGTCATGGAAAGGTTTCCAAGCATGAACTCCCTACAATTAACTGCAAGCACATAGGTGTGTGCACTTTTGCATTTCTAGAAAGAAGGTTCATAGTTTCCATCAGCTTCTCAGAAGCATCTGGGACCCTTAAAACATCCACATTGGATTCATCATTATGAAGAGCAGCAACTTCTGTCAGGATTACCTCTATTAGCTTGAATTCGTAAAGGCAAGGCTATGTGTTTTTAGTTTTTTGTTGTTTTCCTTATTGTCTGAGTATGCTTCTTGCCCCGGTCATGAAGCTTGTCTCACACACACACACACACACACACACACACACACACACACACACGCCCCTGACTCTCCCTTCTGTAAAATTGGTTAATAATATGGACTCTGGAGCCAGAGTATCTGGTCTCTACCACTTCCTGCTTGCGTAACCCGCCTCTGTTTCCAGATCTGCCAAGTGGAACTCATAGTAGGTACATCCTCATCGAATTATTCTGAGGATTAAATAAGTTTACATAGAGAACAGTGCCTGGAACTTAGAAAGCAATAAATAAGTGCTTGCTGTGCCATATGATTCCAATCTGTTGTGAATTTAGAAGCCGTCTGTTCAAATTGTATTTGACAAAAGAGGAAGGATACATTTGGGGTCTTCATGTTTCTCAAAGCCCTTTCTTGGTTTCTGTCCAGTCTTGCTTACAATGGAATTCAGTGAGATAACAGGCCATGCATTCGTTTCTCTAGAACAGTGTTGAACAAAAGAACAGGGTAGGGAGAAGGGACGCTGATCCTGTCTCATGAGCCCTCATTAAAGTAACCATTATCGCTGACCGTCCACAGGACACTTCCTGGCGCTCAGCAAAGCAGCCTTCTCTTCTCTTCAGCCCTTCTGATGTGCGTTAGACTCCGTCTGAAAGGGAGAGCCAGTTTTTCTGCTAATATCTTTGAAAAGTGCATTTGAGGCAGCTATTAGTGTGAGGGTGTGATTTTTTAGGAAAGCAGGAACTGCTTTTTGTGGCCTGTGGGTGCTTCCTGGGGTCAAATCGCCTCTTCTTAAAACTGCACTGACAGGATCTGCTGGGTTCAGAATGCAAATGATCTAGGCAACAGCTCCCAGTTAAAGGAGCAAATAAAACAGAATGGAGCAGGATGGCAGGCGGCATTTTTTATATATATTTTTTATTGATTTTTTTACAGAGAGGAAGGGAGAGAGATAGAGTTGGAAACATCGATGAAAGAGAAACATCGATCAGCTGCCTCCTGCACACCCCCTACTGGAGATGTACCCGCCACCAAGGTACATGCCCTTGACCGGAATCGATCCCAGGGACTTTTTAGTCCACAGGCCGATGCTCTATCCACTGAGCCAAACCGGCTAGGGCGGCAGGCGACATTTTTAAATAGTCTCTTCTCTTGCCTCGCTGTTCTCTCAGGGTCTTTGCACCATCCCTCTGAAGGCTAACCGCTCTGTCAGATGGCTGGTGACAGAGGTGCTGACCCAGGTGCCTGTAACACTTCCGTAACATTACTAAAGAGCTGCGATGCCATCTGGGAGCCCTTGTCCTAGCAAGGTGGCAGTCCTGAAGTGGGCAAAGGTGATTGCTGCCCGCAGGACTACTGCCATGACCTGCAGGGATCAGCATCCTGCCGGTCCAGGACTGCCAAGCCTCTCTCCAGCCCTTCTGTCCAATGCTCTTCCCACCAGAGCAGCTTTGGTGCAAGTCACAAAGGGATGAGATCCCCTGCTGCCTGTCTTATTAAGCATGAGCATCTGTTATGAAAATAGGCATCGTGGCAGAGTAGTGGAACCCACTGTTTTCAGTGGTGTCAGCCTTCAACAAGCCAGGCCTTTCATAAAGTGACCAGTTGTGAATGTCATCATAGTCGGTGTTAATGCTATCCAGGCTGCCCTGCACGTGTGTGCGCACGCGCGCGTGTGTACACACACACACACACACACACACACACGTGCGTAGGCAAAAGTAGGTTTATAGTTGTTCATATGGAAAATATTTTAATAATAAATAATATTACAAAAATAAACTGTTTTGCATACTTGGAACTGTAAGCCTACTTTTTGCCCACTATGTATTTTTTGTTTTGTTAATCCTCACCCAAGGATATTTCTTCCATTGATTTTTAGAAGGAGTGGGAGGGAGGGAGGGTGTGAGAGGGAGAGAGAGAGAGACAAATGTTGATATGAGAGAGACACATTGCTTGGTTGCCTCCCACACATACCCTGACCAGGGAATGAACCTGCAGCCCAGGAATGTGCCCTTGACTGGGAATCGAACCCGCCATCCTTTGGTGTAGGGGGGCTAGTGCTCTAACCATTGAACAACACAGACCAGGGCTACCCTGTATGTTTAAATTTGTCCTTGCTTTCCAGAGTTACAGATCATAAAGAAGAAGCACAGAAAGAACCAGGATTAGCTTTCATTAGAATCAGTTCAAAGGGCATTCTAGGTTTTCAGCCTTGAGTAGGCTACTTGAGGTCCGGGCCTCAGTTTCCTTCCCTGTGAAAGGTGGATGTTGTTTACCTTGCAGGCTTGTGCATTGCCAGAACAAGGCTTTAGATCTTTGCTCATGATTTTCAGGGCAAAAGCACCAAAGGGATCTGCCATCAAGAGTCCAGTTGCCATCCCACTTAAAGAAAACTCATTTTGTGACCAATTCAGAAAGAATTCATAATGCTCTAGCCAGTCTTATAAGGAAATCCCCATTCACTAGTACAGGGACAAGGACTCCCATTTGACCAAACTTTAGTGAGGCTCTGAGCTCTCTTCTGCACTAGAGCATAATCTCGAGCTTCATGTCTATCCTTGCAGAGTCCAGTTTTAGCAAGAATCCTACTAAGCCAGTTAGAGAGAATCCTCCCAACCTTGATATCTGTACTCTCAATATCTAATCAAATCCCCCACCAGCCCCCAGGTGACAGCTGATCACCTCACCGGCCTTCAGCACCAATCCATTAAGTGGTTTAGTAAGAATTCCCCTACCCTTGATGTGTCCTTTTAGTAATTTTCCATCCACTGACCCCCACCCTTAACCTGCTCCTTGGTTATAAATCCCCATTTGTTCTTGTTGTATTTGGAGTTAAGCCTGGTCTTTTTCCCTTCTCTTTCCCTTCCTTTTTAAAAAGTCTTTTATTATTTTTAATATGTTTTTATTTTTTGAGAGAGAGGGGGAGAGAGAGAAACATCGATGTGAGAGTAAAACATGGATCCGATGCCTCCTGCATGCACCCTGACCAGGAATCGAACCTGAAACTTGGGCACGTGCCCTGGCCAGGAATGGAACTGGTAACCTTTCAGTGCACGGAACAACACTCAACCAACTGAGCTATATAGACCAGGGCTTTTTTTTCTTCCAATTTCTTTATTGAAATATATTTGACATATAAAATTATATAAATGTAAGGCATACAACATATTAATTTGATAGATTTATATATTGTAATATGATTTCCATTGTAGTGATAATTAGCACCTCTATAACATTACATATTTTTCATTTCTTTTTAGTGGTTTGAAGAATAAGTTCCAGTCTCTTAGAAAGTTTGATGATTATAATACAATATTATTGTCTAATTTTACTATGCTGTGCATTAGCTATGTAGGATTATTTACTGCTCATTGCAAGATTGTACCCTTAAACATCATCTCTCCTATCCCCCCAAGTCCTCCCACCCCCATATAACTACCATTTTACTGTTTTTATGAGTTTGGCTCTTTTAGATTCCACATGTAAGTGATGTTATACAGTATTTGTCCTTGTTTGACTTATCTCACCTAGCATAATGTTCTCCAGATTCATCCACGTTGTCAAAAATAGCAAAATTTCCTTCTTTTTCATGGCTGAATAATATATTCCATTGTGTGTATAATGTCATATTTTCTTTATCCATTCATCTGTTGATGGGCACATAGGTTGTTTCTGTAGCTTGGCTATTGTAAATAAGGCTGTAATGAACATGGTAGTTTATTTATCTATTTGATATACTATTCAAAACAGTTTAAATATCTGATAAATTTCTCATCTAAAATAAATATCTATGCCTTAGTACAACAGTTCAATTATGAAAATATAAAGCTGTGAAATTATAGTCTGCCATAAAATAAAATACTAAACATATTCTCCTCCTGAGATCGTCTTGACACCTATCACATTAGTCCTAACTAAAGTCTTCCTTACCATTTTAACAAGTGTCAGAATAAATTTTTAACACAGATCAGTGCTTACTAGTATATATTGAGACTTTTAAGGAGACTAAGACTTATCAGGTGCTTAATATATGCCAAGACGCTATTTGTTCTAAATGCCAAACCTGTTCCCTACAACATCTCAGTGAGGCAGTCCTCTGACTGTTATCCTCAAGTTATAGATTAAACTGAGGCTCTGAGAGGTTATTTGCCAAAATACATAGAGTTAGAGTTAGGGAGTGGAACTGATACTCTAATCCAGGGAATTCTGGCCCCTGCTTCCATGTTCTTAAATGCAATGCCAAACTGCCTTCAGAGGACTAGAACTTAGGTTGGGAATTCTACTCTGTCAGTGCTTTGGGGGCCAAGCTCTCAAACTCAGCTGTCCACAGGAGCCCAGGTAAGTAATGTGAAGGAGTGAAACAGGGCAGGTGGGGAAAGGGCCATGCAGGGGAACAGCCAGTGGTTCTCAACCTTCCTGATGCCGCAACCCTTTAACACAGTTCCTCATGTTGTGGTGACCCCCAACCATAAAATTATTTTTGTTGCTACTTCATAACTGTAATTTTGCTACTGTTATGAATCGTAATGTAAATATCTGATATGCAGGATGTATTTTCAGGGGTCGCGACCCACACGTTGAGAACCGCTGGAACAGCCCTTATCAGCGCCTTCTGGCGTTACTTTCTGGAAATGCATACCTTCCAAGTTTTTAAAGAGAAGCAAGAGGGAAATCTGGATTTTTATGAAAGTTCTCTTCAATTCAAAAAGACAAAGAAAGAAAAGAAAAGGGAAGGAAGGGAATGGAAGTTAAAACCATGCAGGACACTCTCATACACACACACACACACTCAGACACCTGCAGGAGGAATTCAGTCAGTATGTGGGCCACCTGTTTGCAACCTCTAAATTTTTCAAAGTTAAATCTTATGTTGGACTCTGGTTGATATTTTTTACACTGATTGATTTTAAGACATTCTCATTCTAAACTACTGAGTAATTACACTTTTTAAATGTCTTACGTGTCAATCTATTGGAGACTAATCATTTCTGCTATTTGGTGGGTGAGGGAGGGGAAAATGCTCAGGGTGGGGGCGAGGAGGTGGAGGGTTGTGGAGGGAAGATTGTCTCAAAACATAGGCAGTCTCTCCCAAGCCCATGGAGATGCTGTGAAAATTACACCAGCGTCTGTGTAATCCAGTGGTGTTGACTTCCTATCTGCTCATAAATCAAGAGATTCTTAATTACAGGTGTTAATCTGGGCTTTCAATCTTTATTCCTTAAATGATGAATAAATTAACCTCAATTAACAAAGCAAACAAACCCTTTCAAAGTTAAATGAGTACAATTAGCTATCTGTAGGACAATGGAAGTAAGCTCAGGGATTGAGTTTTATGAAATCCCTCATCTTTTTCTAAATTTTTCAACTTTCAGTTGCTGAACTTTGAGCTGTTCAAAATTTATAGTCCTCTTGGCAAACCAGGTTTCTTGGCTCTAGGCCAAGGTATAACGTAGGAGGCATTCTGTATTCCTGGCTTTATGAGACCTTCCAGCGTTTTGTAGCAGGTGTCCAATGTACTTATCTTTAATTGTCTAAACATACATTGCAGATACATAAAATTTAATGAATAACATACAACTGTTTTCTTACTTCCAAACACAGCATTCTTTTTTATTGTGTTTTCATTTCTATTTCATGCCATAGATTTAAATTTCCTATTATTTTGAAGTTTGGTAGGACATTAATAGTGGCCATCTTGGAAAGAAATGGGATCAATTAATATCTTTTTAAATACATTTTTAAAATATGTTTTTATTGATTTCAGAGAGAGGAAGGGAGAGGGAGAGAGAAATAGAAACATCAATGATGAGAGAGAATCATTGTTTGGCTACCTCCTGCACACCCTCTACTGAGGATCAAGCCTACAACCCGGGCATGTGCCCTGACCAGGAACCAAACTGCGAACTCCTGGTTCATGGGTCGACACTCAAACACTGAGCCACACCAGCTGGGCCAATTAATACCTTTTTATGCACAAGATCCTGTGAACAGAAAATAATCAATAAGCTTGTCCCGTTTCCTCCTGAGGCTTAAAGTACTTTGGGATAATTAAGGCATTTATACAAGGAACAACAGTACAATAACTGCATTAAAAGCAAAATACAAAGGACCCAGGTTAACGTAGCTATAGGCTTTTTAAAAGAGAGAGATACTTGACCTGGCTGGCATGCCTCAATAGAGGATCGGCCTGTGCACCCATGAGTCATGAGTTTGATTCCTGGTCAAGGGCACATACCTAGGTTGCAGGTTGATCCCCACTCTGATCCCCCGCCCCCTGTTGGGTTGGGTGAGGTAGGCAACCAATCTGTGTGTTTTTGTCACATTGATGTTTCTTTCTCTCTCTCTCTCTCTCTCTCTCTCTCTCTCTCTCTTCCTCCCATCCACTCTCTCTGAAAATCAATGCAGAAAATAACCTCTGGTGAGGATTAACACAAAAAATAAAGAGAGAGACTTTATGATTTGAAGGCTTTAGAGACCTTCAGAAAGTAAAGTAAGTGGGATTTAAGTGGGACCATGAAGAATAAATAAGCTTTTTCAGGAGGGAGAGGGCAGAGAGTGGAAGGAAGGGTATAATAAAGACAGATACAAAAGAAGGAGAGGGAAAGATGTGGTTGGGGCACAGCAAGTGAATGCAATAGAGAATTGCAGTAAGGAAGAAATGGACTATAAACCTGAGATGGGGGGACTATCATACTTTCAACAAGATAAATTTAAATATAAATAAATAAACAAAGAGACAAACTGATAACATGGTCTGAATGAGCAGGAAGTAGTAAAAACCAAAGATGGGAAAATATTCAACCCATTATCATTAATAATAAAGTTAGCAGGAAGAACTGATTTAGGGGAGAAGATAAGTTGGATTCACTGCTAGATTTCATATGATTATCGGTCAGTCAAATAACATTAAACTAAAAGATAAAATTATGTATTTTCAAAATCTGGGCCAACCAAATTTGCCTTATTTTGACCTTTTATAGCCTGAGTCAAGAGTGTGCTATTTGATTTATTATCCATCACATGCAAATATGTAAGATCCTTGAATTTTGATACCACAAAGCTCCTCTGAAATCATTTATTTTTCCAATGAGCTAATTAGGAGTCCAGAAAGTTTAAGTGATTAGCATGAGGTTACAGACTCTATGAGAAAAAGAGGTAATACCAAAACATAGTCATCCACTAGTTTCTGAAACATTGCTTTATTCACATCACCTGGTTATCTTTTCTTAAATAAAAAAATGTTTATGCATAAAGGCACACAAATAAATTTTTAGATGTACTTTTTAAAATTTAGTATTTTCCCACCTTTGGGTACCTCCATCTCTCCCTGTCTCCAACTCATCACACTCCTTCTACTTAATACCTAATATGTCTTCTTCTGAATATTTTTAGAATTTATATAATCACATACAAACATATCTGTACACATACACACCTACAAACAGCACATACATATGTGGTATTTTAGGTCAGTGCTTTACAAAAATTAAAACTTATATACTCTTTTCTGTACCTTGCTTTTCTCATTCAACCATACTTGGGGAAACCTCAAGTGAAAAGTTACAGCCTAATTAGTATTTTTGGGGGGGAGGGGGGTGTTAGCTTTAATTTTTTTTTAAATCCCCATCCAAGGGTATGTTTTTATTGATTTTAGGGAGGGCAAGATAGAGGAGGAGAAAGAGAGAAACATTGATGTGAGAGAGAAACATCGATCAGTTGCCTCCTATACACACCTTGACTGGAGATTGAACCCACAATCTGGTTATGTGCCCTGACCAGGAATCAAACCCATTCTTTTTGGTGTAAGGGACAATGTTTAGATCCACTGAACTACACCGGCCAGGACAATGGTTTCTTTTAATGGTTGCATAATGCTCTACAGTAGAGATATGTCTTGATTATTTTTGCTATTCCCCCATTCATGGAGATCAGCTTGTTTCCAGTTTTTGCCTCTACAAATAGTACTTCAGTAAACATACTTGTACCTAAATATATATGCTGGTATTTTGTTTTGATTGGGATCACTGGGTCAATGATATGTTTATTTTTAGTTATAAACATTAAGCTGGTTTCCTAAGAAAGTTGTAACAATACACATTCATACCTACAGTTAATAAAAAATACTTTCTTTGGCTAGGTGTCTCCCCAGGCTATAGTGTTATAACTGTTTTTTAAAGTTTTTTTAAGTGCAATTGGTACAAAGTAAAATCTAATTGTTACTTTTTTGCATTTCTTTGACTACAAATGAATGTGATCATCTTTTCATAAGCTTGTTGGTTGTTGGACTTCCAATCTTGCAGATTGCATTTTCATGTTCTTTACCCGTTTTTGCAACGAGCTATTTTGTCTCCTTGTAAATTTTTAAGAGCTTCTACTGTATTATAGATATTTTTCCTGTCTCCTAGAGCTGCAAATCTATTGTATTTGTTTATGGTATCTTTGTATTTGTTTATGGTATCTTTGTATTTGTTTATGGTATCTTTGTCACACAACATTTTTTTACTTTATTTAGATAACTATGCTTATATTTTTCTTATAGTTGCTGTATTTTCTGCCTTCCAAAGGAAGTTTATCATCCCTGTCCCTAGATTATTTTATGGTTCCTAGATTCTCTTACCAGACATTTATTTATTAATTGATCTATCTTTTTGTTTTTTGTTTATTTTATATTTTAACCTTTAATCCATCTAAATCCATCTAGGATTTCTTTTTAGGATTGGTGTAAGATAAAGACCTAGCTTTCTTTTCTTACAGATGAATAAATAGTTTGACAGTCCCTTATATTAAGTAATCCATCCTTTTGCCACTAAATTGAAATGCCTCTCTTGTTCTACATCCAATCTCATTTATATGTGGATCAATTTCTAGATGTTCTATTTCACAAGTCTGTGTAGGCCCTATTTTCAATACTTATTGATTTGATCACAATAGCTTTACAGGACTTTTGGATTTTCTGATATCTGGTAAATCAGATTACACAAATGATTTTTAAGGTATCAAATGCTTAGGCAAATACATTAAAAACCTATTTGCTAGACAGCAGTGGAATGCAAAATCAAACTAATATATCAAAATAACACCTGTATAGTTTTTTAAAAAAATTCCAAAATCTACTTTCCATGATCTAAGTATTTTTATACAAACAGATTTGGGGAGGCAAGATTTTCAATGCACTTAATAGTCCTTATACAAGTAACAGATGTATCTTCAATCCTTAAATTTCCTATCATATTAATAGTACTGTTTCTTTGATTCACAGATCGGTCCTTCAGAGAAATCATCCCTGATTGTGTCTTCACTCTGACCTACGACAGCTTCCCAGTGGGAGCACTGCTCAGGGGAGAGCTCTGAGGTTTTCCTGAAGAGAAATTCCATGGGGACTGTACCTGACCCTCTAATATTAGCTAACACTTCCCTGATCACAGCTACCGGAAAAGAAGAGGACCTAGGAGAGGTACAGGCTGCCTCACCTCCGCCTCAACCAGCCCTCCTGTGTAAGAACACCGATGGCCTTTCCAGCAAGCCTCGGGAACCAGCCCTCAGCCCCAGGGCAGCTTCGGAGGCCCTGATGCAGGCCTGTGAGCATGAGGCCGCGCGGCCAGACATGTCTTCTCCTGGCATCTTCAATGAGGTGGAGCAAGCATCTCCCACACTCAACTCCCCTGGCAATACCCAGCGGCCAGGAAACAGCAAGCCCACAGCACCAACCCCGTGCTCTGCAGCAGTGAAGGATCTTACACACACAGCGTGTACCATGCCAGCCAGTCAGCACCACCACCAGGCCATCCCGGGGGGCCAGCCCAACGCCAGCGCCGCTTCGGGATCTGAAGAGACACTGGGGAAATCACAGAGAACCTCAGATGGAGAGCAATCTGAGACGCCGAGTTGTCCTGTGGGAGGCACTTGTAGCAGCAGCCAAGATCAAGTGCCCTGTGATTTTCCTTCTCAAGACACAATCCCGGGAGTGGTGCAGACTGCAAACACAGCGCCCAGGATGCTCAGTCATGCCGCCCCTCCTGCAGGCGGGCCTGAAGGGGACAAGCAGGGAGCCATGTCCGACGCCAAGACGAGGGCCTGTGACTCTCCAGCCAGAGAAGACGGATGTTCAGGGAACACACAGCCCTCTGCCACCACCGCTGACACCCAGGCGGTGAGTCCTGGGACACCTCAACCATCCCACCTCTCCAGCAAAGGTTCGACGTTTCCTCCAGAGCCAGAGAAGACGCTGCTAGCAGCACCGCACCAGGCGTCCAGGTTCAAAGAAGCCAGTACGATGACCAATCAGGCTGAAAATGAGGTCAAGGAAGTTCCCAACAGGGCTCAGCAGGATGCGGAGGTGCAGGCCGTGGCCAGTGTCGAGAGCAGATCCGTCTCCACCAGCCCCAGCATCCTCACTGCGTTCTTAAAGGAAACCCCTGCTCCTGAGCCTTTGGAACAAGAGCAGCTACGTGTGGTTTGCCATGGCAGTGGGAGACAGGTGTTGGAGCTGTCAGTCAACAAGCTATCCCCCCAGGAGTCGGGGCGGTGCCCTGGCATCATGCCAGAGGCGCACAGCCAGGCAGCTGCAGCTGTCTCCACGGCTCTCCAAGGGGATAGTAGATGGGTGAGCCTGCCAGGGGAGGTCCCCAATACCTCATCCATCAATGAGGCATCCAGCAATGCCCAGGATAAGCGTACAGACGATGGGAGGTCAGCTGGAATGACCCCAGGGATGCCCACGTCTAAACAGCTTTCTGCTAATTCTAGCTCCCTGAAAGCTAGCCTCACCGACCAGATTTCCATCAGTGCAGGAAGTCAAGATGAAACCAGTCACGGGTTGGGGACATTTGGAACCAAGCCATCTGAGCTTGCAGTGAAAACCACAGGTGGCCACAAAACAGACCCTGATTGCAAACTCTCTGCCTCCTGTGGCCCTGCCAGCAAAGCTGAGCAGTTCGGGGGCTCCGACCCCACGGATAAAGGAGATGCAAGAGAGAAGAAGCCTGCATCTCTTCCGGTAGGAAAAGAACAAGAATCGAAAGGCACGAATCTCCAGGATGGGAAAGCAAGGGCAGAGGGCAAAAGCCTACTGCTCAATCCTAAAGCTCAAGAAAGTGGAGGCTCGAGCTCAGCTGCCAGTCCCATACCCTCCCCCGTTAGAAATAACCAGGAGGGCACCGTGGAAGAACACAGGCCGGCCAAACCAGCCACCAGCCTGAGCCTGCCGTCTGAACCCATGGGTGACTCCAGTCCTGGCTCGGGCAAGAAGACCCCTTCTCGCTCGGTCAAGGCCAGCCCGCGCCGCGCCAGCCGGGTCAGCGAGTTCCTCAAGGAGCTCAACGTGACGGCGGCCGCCCAGGTGGGACTCACCCCAGGAGAGAAGAAGAAGCAGCTGGGCGCCGACTCCAAGCTGCAGTTGAAACAGTCCAAGCGGGTCAGGGACGTGGTGTGGGACGAGCAGGGCATGACCTGGGAGGTGTACGGCGCTTCCCTGGACCCGGAGTCGCTGGGCGTCGCCATCCAGAACCATTTACAGAGACAGATCCGGGAGCACGAGAAATCCATCAAAGCGCAAAGCAGCCAGGCCCGGAGGTCCATTTCCTCGGATACGTCTTCGAGTAAGAAGCTCAAAGGCAGGCAGCACGGCGTGTTCCAGTCCATGTTGCAGAACTTCCGACGCCCCAACTGCTGCGTCCGCCCTGCCCCGTCCTCGGTGTTAGATTGACGGGGAGCGTGTGTGGGAGCCCTGGTACACCTGGAGGGTCTTCCTACGGGTCCATCCAGGTCAGCGCTTGCTCGGTTTCCTCCCACCCCCATCCCCCAGAGACCAAGAAGAGAAAGCGAGTATTAACTACAGGAAATTGCTACTAAGAATTGTTGGGTCCTTTGACTGGAGCTCCATAAATTAAAATATCTTTTCAGTTCGGGTCACACAAGGGAAACGAAGACATTTCACTCTGCAAGAAGGAACAAGAGGAAAGCAAGCGTCCCTGAAAGTTCTCCACCTCAATCAAGAGGAAACAAGATTCCCTGGGGTTTTTTCATAGGTTGTTGCTTAGAGAACCAGCATTGTCGTTATACGTGTGTCATTTTGTGCCACTGTCTCAATTGAACGCACTATGGTATTTCCATTAAAACCCCGGCTTTGTGTTAAAAATACCAGAAACGCTATTAGCAAAACCACCGTTACACTTTCTAGTCCTGTTGTAACAAGAATGCTGTTGCCATGCAAAATTTAAGTAGCTGATAAGAACTATAATGGAAAAAAGGTAAAACAAATTTGACTCATTCCTAGGCCAGAGGACATGAAGTAAAAGCATTTAAATGCATACGATACCAAATATGAATTAATATTTGTAAACGTCTACAGATAACCATTTTTGTAAACCTTGTTATACCTCTTCATAAATTTAAGAAAGTTATAGGAAGGAAATTAGCTAGGCTTTTGAATATGAATACTGCCCACATAATACATGAATTTATATATATATAGATTTTCCAGCGCCAAAGGCAAGATGCATCTCCGTGATTCAGACTAGATTAAATTCCCATTTCTTTACCCCAGAGAAAGTACATGTGGCTGAATTCTTGAAAAGAGTCATCAAGTTATTGATAATATTAAATTTTATGTTGTACGGGTGTTCTCCAAAAGCATTCTACTGAAATGTTAAGGTTCTGGTAAGGAATCATAAACAACCAGTTAACAAACACTCTTCTCTCTGTGTTGAAAAAAAAGGAAAATTTCCTGAGTAACAAAAACAATGGGTTTAATTTAGACTCCACTAAACAGGAGGCTGTTTGTGTGTTTCTTTTGATCTGGTTCAGTAACTTCTAATAGGAAATGTAGTCAACAGCAAATAGAACACCAGCTTCCTTATAGTTTTTGGATGTAGACTAATATCATGTAATTGCTTACGTTTCTAATCTATAGCAATAAGGTAACCTCTGCAAATGTTGATTTTAAGAGAAATACCATCATATCTCATTCTTCAAACCCAAGAAAAGAGAGGCTTTTACTAAAACACAGTTTGAGCTTTGGTCCTGGAAAACATAGGCACCTGTTTGAGCTCAGCCCCTTCCTGCTTCCAGAAATTGACCCTGTCCATGTGACCCATGAGCATCTAGCAGGCACTGGGCTAGGATGACCAGCAGTGGCTTGAGAATTGGGGTAGCGAGGAAGAGGGGAATGAGCTAGGGCCCTGGAAAGGCTTCCCCTCCTGGATTCACTGTAGGGAGATCGCTGCTCACCACCTTGCGTTTAGAAAATCAGGTTGTTAGATGTTGAAGAGGCACTGCTTGTCTTCACTAAACTCACTCTCCTAGATGAGACAGATGGCCATGTAGTCTCTCTCCGGAGACTCATAAATACCATTTTTGCATGAACTCAAAGTCCCTGTTTTGGCTTTTTTTTTTTTTTCATTCTTTTTGGCAGATGCTGAACATATTGGAGGAAACCATACTTGAACTTTAACACAAGCTACACTGGACACAACCTAAATTAGTAATAGCCATTGATTTCTTTCAAATCAATTGGACTGTATACAAGGCCTGCATAGGAGACCACAGTCACAGCATCCTCAGAGCCTGAGAATGGTACTTAACAATGGTTGTATTTGGAATTTATAATGAATTTTTTCATGATACAATTTTTAGTTTCTTAAGAGTTGGCCTGTATTGAGAATGCTGTCTAAAGTAGAAATTACTATGAGATTAACAATCACATTATTATTTAATGATCAGAGATTTGGTCTAAAACTCTCTTTTGGCCTTACATACCCATTTGTTGTAATGTTCATGTCACTTCTGTCAGAGATGCCTTTTCCGGGATGTAATCTCACTCCTGCCTCTCGCTCATGTTGTCTCCCTCACATGTCGCACGTGCTGTGTACACACAGAGAACACCCTGTGTACACAATGGCAGCTGTCAACAGCACCCACTGCAGCAGGGTGGGCCCCAGGTAATCCTCTGTGCAAAGTGGCTAGAACAGGCTGTTCCTGCATTAACATAGGAGAAAAGGAAGAATTCAGCATCTGGTAATAATATTTATTTTCATGCGTTTGGAGTAACCACATGATTTATAAATAGTTAAATGAGGCAGAGGCCTCAAAGAGTTGTAGGCATTTGTTGCACATTAAATAAATTTAAAATTAAATTAATTAAAACTAAATTTGGTATAGTTGTGCCTCTCAGTAAAACTTAATGTTTGAGATAGTAACTTAAACTGGTTTTCTTTGGTGCTGGCACCAGCCCTGACTTCTTAATCTTTAATTCTTTATTATTTATCTTTACTGCTGCCATACTGTAGAAATTGTCAGAAAATATTTCAAAAGCTTTCTTGTTTTGTTGTTTATTGAATCTTATAGAAGGTACAGCTTTTAAGAACAGGGTCACAGTTTGATTCCTGGACAGGGCATATGCCCAGGATGCAGACTTGATCCCCAGTGGGGGCATGCAGGAGGCAGCCAATCAATGATTCTCTCTCATCATTGATGTTCCTATGTCTCTCTCCCTCTCCCTCTTCTCTGAAATCAGAAAATATATATAATTTTTTTTAAAAAAAATAGTAACAGAAATAGATCATCAAATGGATAAATCAGATAGGAGCCTGTTCAAGACAACCATGTTTTTACATTATGATACCCTACATACTCTCACAATAAAACCTTGATTTGAAATTTTGCCTTCACTTTGGTCTGTGACACAGCATAAACATTCACTATGTCATTCATGACTCCTTAGGTTCACTCAATAAATGGGGTTGCAAAACAACTTTAATGGCAGACTCTTTGAATTTGTTTAGTTATTCCTTGCCTGCAGGACACACATTGGGTTGAAAGTTGTTTGTTTTTGTCCTTAATTTCTTTGGTTATGGTTTGACTCTTCTTAATGCATTTTAATTGTTGAAATAAATGAAGGAAGTGTGTTATTAAGTAAATAAATATAAAATATTTCTTGAACCAATAGTAAAAGAAAAATGAGTTAGAACACAGAGTCTGGAAGATAATGAAACATTTAAAATGTTAAGAGACCATGCAGCCTACCCAGTAAATAATAGATTTTTTAATTTAAATCATGATTTTCCTATTTTTAGGATGACAAGAAAATGTCATCCCTTCAACTGTCATGTTTATCTTTAGTGCTTTTCTAATTTTGTCTTTCTTGATTATTGGTTTTAATGCACAGACCAACTACTTCACATATAGTAAGTTTGTAATCAACCTCTGTGTGTTTTGGATCTGTGGCATGAGTTGAACATTTTATTAGGTTAAAACTAACCAGAAACCTTTTTGTTTGCATCCAAAATGATATATTTTCTACCCTATATGAGTATTACTTCCTACCTTAGTAAGTTCAGACATATTGAATATCATTTGATTTTTTTATGGGTTTTTTAATCTTTAGAATTATCTGATACTCATTTCGGATACCAGTGTTCTCCACGCTATAGGTTAAATATCAAAATTTAAATGAATTTGACTGAATATGCATGTATAACATATAACCTGGAGCTTGAATTTTAAAACTGAATCTTAATAGAATTGAGCTTGTCATCTTAAAATAGAAAGCCAGAAAGAAGTTCCTATCATTCTGGAATACCTGTATATACCACGTGAAAAATATACTATGACATGACTTTAAAATGTGTTTACAGGGGATCTATATGAGTATGCTATTAATGTAAATTATTTGGCCTTTTCTGTATCTGCTCTGATTTACTGGCTAAATGTGAAAATGTTCCTCCAACATATTGTACACGTGTTAAAAGATTTGTCCACTTCTAGTACCATATAACTCACCACATCCCTTGTCCACTTTTTAAGAATCAACATAAAAACAGTGCATTAGAATAAGGTTTGCATATATGTACATGTGTTTTTACTGAAAATTAGGTACTTGTAGACTTTTGTAGGCCTCTACCTGTCTGATTTATCAATCATCTACAATGCTGCCATGGAGATGATGCTGTTTATTCTCTCCTGCTTTGTCCTAAATGGTGTTTGAGAAATGAGGCCTGTGAATTCCCCTTTGTGATAATTATACAGTGAACTCAGCAGTATCTTGATGAATGAGCTGACCATCTTGTCCCCACCCCTGTTTTTTTCTATACAGTAAATCAGAAATCTTGTCCACGTTTGCTTCGGTATTTACTATTTTATATTCATATCTGAGCATTTGTTTCCTGTTAGCAATGTTCCTTGTGTGAAGCCCTTTTGGTTGACTCTCTCCAAATGCTGGGCAGCTGCTGCCACTTGGCAAACAACAAGTGATATGCAGAAGCTCCTGTCCCTCCTTCCTAATGAAATTCTGCAACTGGCTGAGTAATTATAAATGTCATTTGTGCAGACGCATGGACTTAGGATGGCTACAAAATTTTAGACATTTTTGCAAAAAAGGAAAAAATAGTCTTGTAAATATTGAAATAGATTTTCATGAACTTTATTCTA
Organism: Myotis daubentonii; assembly: GCF_963259705.1. Classification (NCBI taxonomy): domain Eukaryota; kingdom Metazoa; phylum Chordata; class Mammalia; order Chiroptera; family Vespertilionidae; genus Myotis; species Myotis daubentonii. Next base: position 173,753,030 of record NC_081840.1, read on the forward strand.
GTCTTGGGGGAAAAAACTCTCCTTGGCTACAGAAATCAAATAAACTTGATTTGCAATGACCAAGGACCTAGATGAAGTGGATGAAGGTGGGAAAATTCTGTCTCACAAGTAACCAGAGGTCATGACAACTACTTTTAACTGTGAACACTCACCAGCTAACCTACTCACTTGCCACAACCAAAAAACCTCTCTAAGTAAATCCAATACATCGGTATATATGTGTAGATAGAAATAACAAAATAGCCTAAAAAATTACTGTTGGCTCTTAGGTAATCAAGGTGATGATCATTTTAAAGGACATTTAAATAACCATGGGCCTTGGTGAAATGACTGTGGAGGCCAGAATGGTGCAACAAGATGTGATTTACAAGTTTGGTGTGTGTGTGTGTTTTAAGTTCCAGATATTTCAGAAACTAATCATGAGAATAAAGACTGTTGAATATGAAATTAAAGCCAAGCAATAATGTGCCAAAAAGAGGCAGTTATACCAGCACATGCATCTACTATGGGCACACCACTATATAGTCATGGTCTGCTCCATGAAGACTGTAACCCACAGGATAAAGATGTAAAGGCTTCATTTCTCCTTTCTTACTGGAAAAGCTTGATTATGAGCTTATGAAGGAGGTACAACACCAGTGAGCATTATTGGGGATATGGTTAACAGCCGAGACAGGAAAGGAGTCAGAAAGTCTTGCTAGCTTAAAACTCAAGACAGCTCCATCCGGAAACTTGGAGAAATTAAACATATGGTAATTACTCTTCCTGGACACTTGCATGTAAAGCAATTGGATTAACTCTGCCTGGAGGATTGCCCACCTTAGCTATGAAAAAAATGGTTTTCCAAATGTAAAGTAACTAAAACATGAGTACTCATATCAAAAGGGGCCTCAAATAATGCCTTACAGAAAGAAAATGATGTTCCAGATGGGCGTTCCTAAATACTACTTCTTCATCAAGTATCTTTTTGGTTTCAAGCTCAACTCCACTGGCTGCAAAACAATAGGAATAAAAGTCAGATAATTTGCACTTCAGAAAAAGGTACTGATGATCAACCAGCATGCTGACAATTATGGTGATACGCCAGTGATTTAAGTGTATTAACGAGAATTAAAGGGGAGAGAAATGCTGACTTCTCTTTTGATTTCCTAAGATGTGGGGATGTCATCCACTTATTTCCGGGGTGAAAATTATAGTTTGCTTTTTGACATTGCTGCTAGCATTACTCTTTATTACTTTAAAATTAAATTGTCTATTGTTTAGAAAAACTTTTAAGCAGTTACACAATTTTTTTCTGATTCTTATCATTGCTTTTAATATCAAGGAAAGACTATGTATAGAGTAAACTATATTAAATGAGTAAAAAAGCTTATCCAGGTTTATCAGTATCTTTTAATGATTTTTAGATTAGATTCCTTAACGTTTATTTTAACTGCATCTTTGAGTAAAATTATTTTTCATAATGTTTTCCATCGTGTCTTAAAGTGATGTTGGTAAATTGGGAGATTGCAGTATTATAGCCATACTCCTGAATCCCAGAGGAGAGGAGAGACTAACTCTTGTCTTAAGGGCATCTTGAGATACCTTAACTAAGGTTGAGAAAGGTCAATGGGGCCTGGAAACTCAAGAAAGAAATATACTAACAATGACTAAATGTCTAAATGTATTTATCTCTGCTGTACTAATATGTTGTGAACAATACGTTGTGCATAATACTGTAGCTGGCCGTGGTATGTCAATAGTTCTGTAGGTGTGTATGGTCTGCGAGTGGTTGGTTTTCTATTTTTATGTGTAGAAAAAAATAACATGCCGTATCCCATTTTAAGACCAAGTTCTGTCATAAGGTAGGCACATGTACAAAAGTGAATAAAGCCAACAAAAGTGTGCATGTGTACTCAGTAACAGTCCTTTCATTTTTGAAGGTCAGAAAGGGCTGTTGTTTTTTTAATCATCTTCAAAAGTAGATTACATAATTATCACAAAGACTGAATATAGTAATCAGTACATTGGCATGTTGCTAAATATGCCAGGGCCAATTAACCATGCCGTTAGTCACAGGTAAGGTCAGTTCTTTGACCACTGGGATGATTTACATTCCTCACACATCCTCTCCATGTTAAGTGTGTGACTAGGATGTACATACTATGGGTGTGATTGTGTACATACCTCGTATGAATTATCTAAATCCTCAAAGCAGCTACAGGAAAGCAGGAAGAAGAAACAGTTGTTCAAAAGCCTCAAAAGGGCTAATCAATGTGTATTTTTATTTTCTACACATAAAAATGTGTACATAACATACTGTAAATAGCTTGCCCACATATATATGCACACATAAATGCATTTTATTCATACTAGTATATTTAAGTAAATCACAAAACAACTCATTGAAAACTGCATTTTTCTATGGCTGTTCTGTTTTACATATATTAGTATCGGGTCAGATTCTCCATTGAATGGTGTTAATCCCTGGTAGCAGATTTAGAAAATTAGGAAAGCTCCACTGGGCCACAAAAGTCTACTTAGCATCTTACTGAGGCACACACTGTTCATGAGCAGCTATAGAGGTTTAATGCTGTTTCTTTAAGCACCTAATTTTATATCTGAAAATGACAAATACTGGGGAAAACCAATTATGTTTCATAGACTCTGTTTGTACATTTATTAGTGTATTTATTTGCACAGGCTGATAAAAGCCCTACTTTTTTTTAGAGATATATCCATAGGTTTCAAGAGTGTTATAATCACATGAAGTGAAAAATGATTGTAGACATTCTTTTTTCCCCCCTTATGATCAGCCAAACGATGTTTAGCAACACCAAAGAGAAGTCTAGAGTAAAAAATTTGTTTTAATTATAGATGATGTTGGTAGGACAATGGGATATGAACAGTTGTGAATTCTTTAAGATGGATTCAAATAAATTATTAATAACAGGTGATGCTGTGTGGACTTGATAACAAGATTAGAGTCATTAACCAGCAAATGTCAACACTGGACAACATTTTTCAATTTGTCACAGTTCCAGTCTGTGAACTGATGTTGTTTGAGTTACACTCATTTCTTCTGAAAGGAAATACACTATTAAAATAAAAAAGTCTGATCTGGTTCCTAAAACCTAGTCTGATTTGACCCCAATTCCTTGACACTAAAACTTATGTGACTAAGTATTCAGTTTAAGATATGAATGGAAAATAACAGAATTTCCCATTAACAGAGAATTCTGCATGGTAAAGTACAAATATAACCACTTCTCAGTAGAAAGTTAATGATACCATTTAATACGTATTTGTATTTTAGAGAATGAATGTGCCATCTTTATATGTTAGATAAAAATAAAAGGTTAACCAACCATAAGAACACTATAGTTACAACTATAGCTGGCTGTGTTTTTTAACTAATAAAAACATACTTGTTTATAAGAACAGCATACCTGAATTCTTGATTTTTTGTCAATATTTACTGTTGCTTAGAAGATAAATTTAAGTAATTATTTTGGAAAATGTGTATTAATTTAAGTGCCACCCCCAAAAATTATAGCTATCAATGTGAAAATCATTCATGTTTGTAAATACTCAGCTGAGAAAGACCAAAAGTGCAGTGTAAGGTTAAATCACTGAAGATATAGTAATACCAAAATAAAATTCCATTTATGAATGTACCAATATTAATATCGAAAATTACCTCCTCACTCTAGCGAGTTTTGCTCAGTGAGTAGAGCATTAGCCTGAGGACTGAAAAGTCCCAGGTTAGATTCCGGTCAAGGGCATATGCCCAGGTTGCAGGCTCAACCCCAGTGTGGGGCATGCAGGAGGCAGCCAATCAATGATTCTCTCTCATCCTCTCTCTTTCTCTCTCTCTAGCTCTCTCTCTCTCCCTTTCTCTCTGAAATCAACAAATATATATATATATATATATATATATATATATATATATATATATTTACCTCCTCATGATGTCTATATACAATACAAAAGTCATAAAATAGTTTATTTGAGAAAGTCCCCATCCTCTAGAAATTGACCTACCAATTAAATTTTATTTCCTAGAAAAAAGATGAAATGTTATGATTTATAGAAGGATAGATCAAGACTTTGAAATTATATACACTTCCACCTTCATTTTGGATTTGATTTTTGAATGGATGAATGAATGAAATTCGACTGATGACTTAGTTTTACCCTTTAAAATTTTCAAATATTTTTTGCATTTCACTTTCCATAATAAATGTAACATAGATGAAAATTTACTGTGGTTTTTTTTGTCATTATTGTTACTGATTTTGCCACTGCTGTTGAAATTGTCCTAGGTGTTTATAATCAATTAATTTTCAATGTGACACACTTCTAGGAACCTGCAGTGGAGCGGAAGGTAATTTTACAGTGAAAGCAGAATTTCCATAGAATCAACAATACATACCTGCAGTCACAAGAAGCAGTGGTTTTTCTGGCTCCTGATGGCACAGCCGTGTGTGTGTGTGTGTGTGTGTGTGTGTGTGTGTGTGTGTGTGTACATACTTTTGCTCTTGTTTGGTGAGAATGATGAGAGGTTGGCATGCATGAAAATAGAGGAAGGGGTGAAAATTACAAGGCCCATCTACTCTTGTGGTGGCACGGACCACCTGTATTCAAGCTTCTATTGTCTCATATCTGGGCTTAGCTGCCTCTTTTCCAGGACCATTCAGGTGTGTGCTATGGATTTCCAGACTCGCTGTCTACTCCTCGGCAAAGTCGGGATCCTGCTGTCTAGATTCTAGGAGATAGAAAGCCCAGCCATGCCTTCCAATCCAGCTTAACAATTAATAAAACTAAGACTATAATTGGACCCCTTTTGCCTGCATGAGTCTGACTTCAATTCATCGAAGAACTGTAGAGTAGGAGGGTTACAAGATTTACGAACCCCAAATCTCAAAAAGTGATTTAGTGAATTTTCTGTGAACTTTCAACAGTAGTGGTTTTAAAACTTCCAAGGGCCATACACTCCCTCAATTACTCTGTGTGTATAAATACACACTGTTTCAGACTAAAATAGTGTCCTAGGGCTGCCTTTATCTAACCCACATACTTAGACATTCATTCTTGGCAAAATTCAACCTCAAATGTTTCCAAAGTTATGAATGCTCTTCGTGGAGAAGTTAGATCAAGCAAGAGTCCTCATGGGGCTGAGATTGTCTGTCTTCGGCTGGTAGCTGATTATGTCCCGCCAGCAGGTGTTTTTCCCATTAGGTGCCATTTCCAGCCAACTGTTCTTACTCATCCACCTCTTTCCTGTTGAGTAGTAAACACAAGAACAGCCTTCTTGGCGTAACTGGGTTTCCCTGGACTTACTGTGATCTCAAAATACTTCTTGTGAAGGTTCTGCCTTCTGTGAACCACACAGGATCTCTTTCAATCTACCACACATCCTTAATGAACTCAAGAACACAACATTCGTTAATCTTCCTCACAACATTCTCTAATCTTCCTCAAGACCATCCACAACTGTCAGTGAGCTGAATTGCAGAGTTCTAAAATCTTTAGACCCTTAGAATGATCCAAATGTTCTGCAGCCAGTTTTTCTAAATATATCACAGAGGACACACATAGTCAAAATTCAAATTGTCAGAATGGAAGCTGAAAGTGCTCAGAGAGATTTATCATGGGAGTATTGGCATCTCAGAGAAATTTCCAAACTTTTTTTTTATTCCTCTTGACACCTCTCAATCAAACTGCATAAGAACATTGGCCTGCTATTCAAAACAGGAAAAAACTAAGCAGAATGTGATTGTCAAAGATATTAGAGGAATTTAAAAGCAAGATAAATTTCTTAAAGGGCTGGAAAGTATTTGTTTGTTATTTATATTCTTTTTGTCCAAAGTCAATACAAAGAATAATGGCTATGTGCCAGACATTCTACTGGGCACTTCCACTTATATCTCAACTTTGGTGGGTATTGTATATAAATGCAAACTGTTTTTCCATCAGTTTTTTTTTCAGTGGCAGGTACTTGAGACATATGAATTGGATGTTCGAAGAAATATATTAGTAAATACCTAGGCTTAGAACAAAAGAACCCTGAATTCAAATTTCAACTTTAAATATATTTTTATTGATTTCAGAGAGGAAAGGAGAGGGAGAGATAGAAACATCAATAATGAGAGAGAATCATTGATTGGCTGCCTCCTGCATGCCCCACGCTAGGGATTGAGCCACAACCCGGCCATGTGCCCTATCCAGGGGAACCAAACTGTGATCTCCTGATCGATGCTCAACCACTGAGCCATGCCAGCCACACTCAAATTTCAACTTTCAAGCCAAATTCATTGGCAAAATTATTTAATGTTTTTGACCCTCAACGCATTCATCTGTAAATGTCAAATAACAATACATACATTGCAAAATTGTGTGATTCAAAGACAGGTCCTCCCCCTTCTCCTTTGAGTTTTGCTTTCTTATTTGCTTGAAATTGTTGATCTATTATAAATAGACTGGCATTCTGCCATTTCCTTCCATTTAGTAACCTTTTTTATAAATCTAGGTAAATACTAAGAAAGGTTTTAAATATGACTATGAGATAGCTAAATTGTGACTTTAAATGTATTTCCCTTTTTGTTTAAAGCATGAGGATAATACATTCAAGCATTTAGAGTTGTCAGGTCTTCAAGAAGTAAAGATTTTTATTAAGTTCAATTTGTCACACCAAATATGATTTTTAAAACATATAGTTAAATGCTAATAAAATATTACTAATTCAAAAAAAGGAAAACAATTGGTAACTTTACACTAACATTTAAAGTTACATATAATAAAAGGTTTCATATGCGGATGGAAGTCATATAACTGACAAAATAATAGAATCTAGAAAACTAGGAAGAATACCTACAAAACAGTTATAAAAAAATGAGCAATACAACAGAGATTGTCAAACTGTATAAGCCAGCATCGTGAATGTATGAAAACATGCTCCACTTCAGTCACAAACCTTCATCCCTCACAGTTGAATCCTGTGGGAGGAGAGACCTTCTGGATTCATGGGGCTGAGTTAGCAGCTTTGTGTCCAAGAGCTGGAAGAGAGAACCTCGCCTGCATTAAGAGATCTGCAAGTAGAAGATCCTGGTGATATGTATATGTGAAGGAGAGAGAGAGAGAGAGAGAGAGAGAGAGAGAGAGAGAGAGAGAGAGAGAGAGAGAGAGAGAGAGAATACCTCCACACATGTCCTGAGCAGCACACATGCACATCCAAGGGAGAAGGAAAAACTGTGGGAAGAGGGCTCTCTAAAGAATGTGCAGAAAGCCCAGGAGAGCAGGTTGGATGTGAACACCTGCCAGAGTAAACTTTCCAGGTTCCCTGTTCCTCCCCATAATCTTCAGCCAGATTAGTTGGCAGAAACAGAATCTCTAAGAAGTGGAAAGAAACAAAAATCCAAATGGTATTGTAAAAAAGCTGGCATTTTACCATTTTCTTCCATTTACTAACGTTTTTATGCATCTGGGTAAATACTAAACCCCCTCCCTCTATGTATTTGGGTCTATAGGGCTGATTAGGAGAGCACTTTCATTTATAAGTAATTGAATAATGAGTATCACATGACACTGGGCATTTTGCATTGGAAATAATGAGACCGTATTTGCAATTTTGAATGACCTGTGCCTGTTGAATCCAGGGGGAGGCCCACCAAAGTGAAATAGATGATGTCACTGATGATGACTTTGCCACCTGACAAAGTTTTGTGTGCACAGAAAGTAATGGAAGTTCATAAGACTGAGCCATGCTACCTGCTTTGCCCCTGAAGGCTTCTGCATTTGCAGCTCATGCTAGAGCAGTGGTTCTCAACCTTGGCTGCACGTTAGAATCACCTGGGAATCTTTTTAAAATCCTGATTTCTGGGCCTCATCCTCCAGAAATTCTGTTTCTTTGTTATGGGGTGGGGCCACAACATTAGTAACAAAGAAACAGAATTTCCGGAGGATGAGGCCCAGAAATCAGGATTTTAAAAAGATTTCCAGGTGATTCTAATGTGCAGTCAAGGTTGAGAACCACTGATCTAGGAGCTGAGAAGAATCTCCATCTGACAACTAGAAGAAAAACAGCAACTCAGCCCTCCAACCTCAAGGAAATGAATTCGGCCAACAACCAGTGAGCTGGGAAGAGGAGCCCCAGACTCAGGTAAGAACTGTAGCCCTGACCAACACATTGATTTTAGCAACTCAGGACCCAGAGCAGAGACTCCAGATACACTGGACCCATACTTCTGACTGAAAGAAATTGCCTGATAAATTTGTATTGTGTTAAGTTGCTAAGTTTCTGGTAATTTGTTGCATAGCAATGGGAAACTAATACAGCATTCAGTTAGAGATTTGAAATGGCCAAGATCAATTTTGCAGGCAAGGACTTGTCTACTTTCATGCTACCCAAACCAGGACACAGGAACCCTTCCATCCTACCCATTTTCCTGAAACATCTGATGGGGTTTTCATGGGCAGGTACTTAAGTCACTTTAACATTGAAGCAAATATAAATTTATAGTTTCTCTTGTCTGTCCACTCTTCCTCATTCTCCCCTGTGCACATGGAGGCTGACTTGTACAGGCAAATTCTGCAGGCTCCCTGCCAGGCTGCTGCCCATTGATTTCAGTCTATCAGAGGTGCAGTGAGGAGAGTGACTTTGGAGCATTTATTTCTGGATCCGCCCGCACCGGGGTACCTTGTGTTGGCTGTGTCATACTCAGCAAAGCCGGAGCCCCTACCAGGCAGACCTCGCCATTAGGATGGGTCCTGGTTACCCCTTTCCTACACTCCTCAGGCCTCTATGTTATACCCTTTACCCTAACTTGTCACTAGGCCCATGATACTGTACTGATACTTTGTGATTGCCCTAAAGCCTACCTACACCCTTATAAATCATCTCTTCATAATATTCTCAACTACCAAGTTTGAAAATACCAACAGTTTCCTATAAGAATCTGACTGATAGAGAAGTCAAAGGGCAAATTCATCATCTTTAAACTTCAGGTAGCTTTCTCTCATTTGGCTGGCTTCTCCCAACTCTGCCCCTTTACCTTCCAGTATTATTAGCTTATTATTCTCACCTACCTTTGGGAATAATACTGTATAAAATTTGAAAATTATTGTCTGGTGTAAATTATGTAGATAATATGCACGTAAAATTTTCTTTACTGTATGATAGTGTCATTTTCTGCAAAGGAGAAGCTTTCTGGTGTGAAATAGGCATTAGGTTGTTAAAGATATTTTCAGGTATAGTGCTTATGTCAGGGTTCTTAGGATAAACATTTAATAAAATTATATGCTTCAATTTCCCCATTTACAAAATGGGACAATTGGTATTACTTGTCCCTTGCTCATAATTAAATTTATATGTGAATGATTATGCATTAGCATTTTTTTCTAGACTGTTACTATTAATAATAGTGAAGGTACATTGAATAATTAGTACACACTAGTCATTATTCTAAGTTTCTTATATACATTACCAGAGGCCCAATGAACAAAATTCGTGCAAGGGCCTTGGCCCTCACAGCCCCGGCTTCATCGGGAAGGTCATCCAGAAGGACATCCGGAAGGTCGTTCAGCTGTCTGGTCTAATTAGCATATTACACTTTTATTATTATAGATGTTACTATTCACAATAACCCCATCATGTATTATCATTATCCTGCCCACCTTACAGATGAAAACTGAAATGCAGAGAGGATAAGTGCATATAGCTAGTTAGTGATGGTGCCAAGACTCAAACCCACTCAAGCTTGGCATCGTCTTCTTACCTAACTAGTTCACTGTGGCTGCCTTACTTTACAAGAAATGCTAATGACAAAAAAGGGGGGATTATCTGGATGGCAGATCTACTTCAATAAAACCTAATGGTTTTCTCATTATGACCGAACTTATTCTTCTATTAACCCTTACAAAGTTTTATTAACTCAGGCTACTAGAGTATTATTTTGATGCATCACTAATAAAGTCACAATTCTTCCCAAATCATGGGTGGAGTATAAAAGAGGGGGGAAATCACTTCTAGAAAAAAATGACATTCACTCAAATATATTTTCTCTAGTGTGTATAATGGAAGGAAAAAATAAACAGGTGAAGATATCAAAATGTCCATTCATACTCTATGCAAATCTCATATTCATAATAACAATTCATTTTGTGCAAAAAGATAGAGGAATACTTACTGAAACTATATAGAATTACTTGACCTTTTCTAGGAAAATGTGGAGAAAAAGATCTGGGTGTATGAAGGCATTATTTTATGTGCAATCAGAAGTACAGTTGCATAAATTGACTCAAAGCAATTTTTTCTCTCATAGCAAATGAGATTGTTTTCTACTCCCACAGAATTTTAATAATTAATTAAATTAAATTTGTATGAACTTTATGAATGTAACTCATAAGATATATGAACAAACCTTGAGCATATTTAAAAATAACTAATAAAATTATTGGAAGGTATGAATTTTTAATTGTAGTCTCCTTTATGAAATAATCAAGGCCTGATATAACTTCTTTTTTCCCTGGATGGTGAAATGCTCATCTAATGATACTAACTCTAGTAACATTGGCCAAATTATGAATCAACACATTTGAAGTAATTAAGAATTTGTAAGTGATGTAATCATTTCATTTTGAGAGGTTTTTTATTTATTTCCAAGGAGATATTTCGCAACAGAGCAGGAATCATCAACATGTTTGATGTAGATAAAGAGTGAAAGAAAGCTACAGACACTCTGTATTAATATTTCCTGTCTGAGAAAAATATTGGAAATACTTAAAAAATAAGCATAGACTCATGATTTGGCAGATAACTTCTCAGTTTTAAAAAAGCAGAAGCAGATCATATCTCATTCTAAGAACTTTCCAGCTCCACCTATAATTGGGAGAATTTTTCTACACTAAGTCAAATGTCAACCAGAACCTTATTCTAAGAACCCAAAATAGGTTTCAGCAAAATGACATCAAAAGAACCATTCTTTCATTCTGTAGACGTAAATTAAACCCCTTTATTAAGCACATGTGTGACAAGCAAGTATTCAAAATGTGAATGACCCACAGCTCTTACACTTCAGAAGTTTCAGGATATGTAAGCCACAAAACAGCAATATCAAAAGGGCCACAATAGAGTGATTATCAGTTACTATAGGAGCCCAAAATTGAAGCACTGACCCCTGCCTATAGCATTCAATCAAGAAGATAAAGAATGGAAATAGGGAAACAAAGTATAGATAATATCAGGTTATAAATTTGTACTCCTGTGTGCATTTATATTATCCTATATTATATTGGTAAATTTTAATGTATTTTTAGTCACATATTAATTGTGAGATTGATAGTTTTAGCTGCTGCCAGTAGCATGAAAAATCATTCTGTGAATGAACACTGAAAAGAAAAATAGTATAATATATTATACTAGGGGCCCAGTGCACAAGTTCATGCACTTTGAAAGGAACTGTGGACCGCAAGGCTGCAGTAGGCACAGGGGCGAGTCTCAGCCCATCCTCTGCACCCCACCCGGCCCCTCCTGCTGTGGCCTCCAGTCCCCTGTCTGCCGGCAGCCCCACTGCCACCTCCATTGCTCTCACGTGCTGACAGCACTGGCCACACTCGCACCCGCTGCTGCCCTGATCGCCCCTCAGGAGCAGGGGGAGGTGGAGAAGCCCTCCGGGGCAATCAGGGCCAGGAGCCACCGCTCACACCCACTGATGGCACCGAGTGAACAGGACTGGTGCCAGGCACTGGCAATGGGTGCAAGCGGCAACTCTGGTGCCAGCTGCAGGTGTGAGCGGGTCCAGCGCTGGCAGTGGATGCGAGTGCCAGGCAGGACCGTGGCACATGAGAGCAAAGAATTTTCAATAACCACCAGAGGCTCGCCCCAATGACAGTGACCAGTGCCCTGCCTTGGTTTGGTGCCCCCATCCCTGCTCCACCATCCCGCCACGGCCAATACTCACTATGTTCTGCAAACACCCCCTGGTGGTCAGCGCACGTCATAGTGACCAGTTGTTCTCCGTTCGGTCTATTTGCATATTAGCCTTTTATTATATAGGATAAAATATCTATACTAATAAAAGGGTAATATGCTAATTAGACCAGACATCTTCTGGACATCCTTCCGGACAAAGCAACAGTGGCAAGGGCCAAGGTAGAGGCAGTTAGGGGCAATCAGGCTGGCAGGGGAGAGTAGTTAGGGGCAATCAGGCTGGCAGGCATAGGTGGTTAGGGGTGATCAGGCAGGCAGGCAGAGGCAGTTAGGAGTGATCAGGCATGCAGGGGAGCAGTTAAAGGCATCAGGCAGGCAGGCAGAGTGGTTAAGGGCGATCAGACAGGCAGGCAGAGTGGTTAGGGGTGATCAGGCAGGCAGGCAGGTGAGCAGTTAGGACCCAGCGGTCCTGGATTGCGAGAGGGATGTCCCAGATTGGAGAGGGTGCAGGCTGGGCTGAGGAATCCACACATGTGCGCGCGCGCACACACACAAGCCCCATGCACAAATTCCGTGCACTGGGCCTCTAGTGTATATATAAAATATGAGGAGATGATATATGGTGAGATATGAAAGGAGAGATAAACCTCCTTTATCTTAAACCTCTAAAAATCATGTTTAAAACCAGTAGTTGAAGAAGGTATATCTGATCCAAAATAATTTTTAAGAGTACTTTTTTTTCTATAAAACATGTGGAATCCATTGTTTCCTTTCACTTTTATGTATTGTGTTTTTTTGATCTTTGAAACATCAGAATAGCAAAGAATGCCAGATGTCACTGCACAATTTAAAAAAAAATGGCCTACCACTTCTATGTTTATTAATACAAAAACAATAAATTGCATGATATTCTTGAGTGGAGAAGTCGTGTGGGTCAGCACCAACTGTGTGAAACAGGAGTGTTTACTTCTTATTATGCTCAGCATAGGGTTCTCTACTGTAATTCAGCCCTACGTGCTCAGTATGGCCCCCTAGGAATGGAGGGGTGGGAGAGACATTGGGTGTATGAGGATCTGAGTCCAAAGCAATGTAGTGACTGAGCTCATGTAATAGCCAACACCGATTCATGTTAGCAGGCCTGTTGACACAACAGAGCTCCTCACTGTCCGTGTCTTGCTTCTTGTTGTTGAACCCCAACATGAGATGCTAAGGAGCCACAAAAATGATTGAGAAATGATGCCAGGAATCAAAAACTCTCTAACATGTCCTTTCAAGTTCTTGAGAGACAGCACAGTTATTTTCTAACTTCAAACTAAAGGTCAAAGGTTGCACAGTACTAGCTCATGACACTTATCTCATATGTAATGCATGAAGAAAGGCAATGTTCTGTGGCCTGGCTTGCTTTCTCAGTCTCTACTTCCACTCTGGGATACTGGAGAATCTTCAAAGTGAAAACTCTCTCAGTCTAATTTAAAAGGGCCAGGGAGGAGTATACCTTCTCTTTTCACTATTTGACTCTTTAATCTATACATTTCAGGGAATTTCTGCTCCCATAACAGGAATTGGATTAATATCTAAGTCCTCTGAGCCTACATGCTGCCTATAGCATAAACTGGCACTACAAAAATGTCAGAGTTTGTAGCTATTAACACCATTCCTACATCAATGCCCCCTACACCTGGGCAGCAACCCCTATATTTCTCTGGGAGACAGAGAGGCAGAAACTGCATCCTTTTTATGATCTAGCATTCCCTTTTCTTATTTTTAACTACAAAGTTCATTAACAAAGAGTTGTAGACTATGGACCTGAATAAATTATTGGAGGGAAGGAAAAATAAATTCCCCTCTACCCTTCGGAGTTCTTAGCTGATACCCTTTAGTAAAAGACAGATTAACAAGAAAAAAACCAAACAGAAAGTAATTAACATGTATACCTCATGTTACACGAGAGAAACCCAGGGGAAAATGAGTAATTTTTTGCGGTGGCTTAAAAGTCAGGCTTTAATACCATCTTAAAGGGAAAGGGGAGAGGAAATATAGACCTTTTAGGGATGAGTAAATGATATTTATGAAAGATGAATGGTCTCTTAGAAGAATAGCTGGGAGTTATGTTAGTTTGTGACAAAGTTTATCAGGTATGGTGTTGACTTCCAGTCTCCTTTCCTATGATGAAACTCCTAGGGATTTAAACCTTTAACTATCAAGAATCACTAGCAAAATAACTATTTGAATAATAAGTGCCTTTCAGATTTTTTAAGTCTCTTATATGGGGGAGGGGGTGTCTCATAAATTTCTTGAATCTGTTAAGTGCTTTAAATTTTCCACCTTTAATCATCTATAATTTTCGGCTCTTGCAAGAAGCTTTTAGATAAGTAAACATAACTTCAGTCAAGCCTTGGTCAAAATCATATTGAATTCTGAATGATATATTCCAAAAAGAGAGTTGATCAAACTTGACAGCAGGGAAGCAAAAAGAAAATTTATGTGGATAGACCTTCATTTCCATGCCCTGCATGAGAAAATGTAGCTAGGTTTCCACCAAGGTCCTCTCCAGACCTCAATAAATGCCCTTCCTCTCTATGAATTGTTGAAGACTCCCCTGCATAAGAAATAGAGCTGCCTTATGCCATACCCTGGGATCCTGAGTCAGCTCAGATTTGGAGGTGAAACCCAAGGATTGAAACCACGGGTTGCCTGAGAAAAAACAAGCTGTGACTGCCCTCTGTTGGAAAGGCCTGGATGACCAGCCTCTCTGAGATTCTTTGGTAGGACCCAGATGCCAGTTCCTCTCCAACTCTCCCTCCAGCCAACTAAGGCCATAAATATTCTCTCTAGACTAGTTCCTATAACCTGTATTTTACCAGCCCCAACTTGCCACCACAATGGTACTTTCTTCTGTGCTCTGTATTGTGGCTTCTTAAGTAGTGTTAAGTAAGTAAGCCTTGAATTTTTTACTTCCCCTAATTATTAGCCAAGGTGACATTCTGCCACAAGTTTGAGACATCTCTCTCCCAATTCTGTGCCGAGCCAGCACACCATGGCACACCAGCCCCACGTTGTGCGCCATATGTGCCAAGCCAGCTCAGCCAGGTTCGGTGAGCCTGAGAGGGGGTGGTGAAGGATTGAGAAAAGACAGACAAGAGAAAAAAGCTGGGTCTGGGTGGGACGCTGTCCTCTCTGATGGAGAGCTAGAGAAGCACCACAGCCCGAAAGCCATGTCTTTATTTTATAGCCAGATTCCATGAGGCAAAGTAAGGGCTGGTCAAGAGGTTTACAACATTCTTATGGGTTTTGAATCTACTCAATTACATGCACCTGAACTCTATCAAGCCCACATGTTCGGACTATAGGTTCAAGTTTATAACTATAGCCTTTGGCTTTAATTGTGCTGGGAGGGCTTTGCCTCCAAGCTGGGACTTGCACGTGGCGTTGCCATGAGAGGACCATGCCCTCTCATTAGTCCGAGGCTTGAACCTGTCCAAACACTGTAGCTGCTCTCCACACAATTTTACCAAAAACATCAAAGTACTTCATCTTTAGAGCGGAGATGAGTGAACTGGGCTACAGTTCACTAGCTGCTCTATACATTTGCTGAGTTACCTTCTTGTAATATACAGCTGTGGGCTATTGGTATTAAAAATGACCAGAAGGATGAGTACAAAAACAGAAAAACAATGGATTTTAAAAGGTGCTTAGTTCTACTACTAGCTTTATCACTTTGGGACTCATCTATATCTGAATGAAAAGAGATGCACTATATTACTATTGCCATTTTAAGGTCCTTAGACCCCCAGAAATTCTAGCATGTGCTAAAAAGAATCTATAAACTACAAGGGATCTATGCACGGATGGCAATGCATATGATAACTATAACATCATATTTCTAAAGACTTTGATTCTAACTAATTATTGTAAAAACATATAATTACTACAATTATTATTTTTGTCCTAAATTAATATTTGTTTTATTAATTTATAGATTATTACTTACATAATTCAAAAATCTTGGAACCTCAATTTTCTGTGGATTTAATGACTTTACATTATCGTTTAAGCCAAATTTTATCTGATCCATCATCTTCATTACTATAACTATCAGGTACTTCCTTAATCCTTTCTCCCACAGTTACTTCTGAGAATACCTGGGGAGTTACCCAAATGCCCACAAATCAGTGAAATTCTATTCTTGTCCTCCTGTCAACTGGATGGTGTCTGCTGTCTGCAAATCCATCTAAGGTTGTAAATATCACTAAACAGCTGGTTGCAGACACCTTCTAGGTATGTCTGCCAAGCCCATGAGTTGCCTCCTTGATAATCCAGTGCTGCAAAACCCTTGAGTTGCTGCTGACAAGCTCATATACCCTTTAGTATTTATTGCACTTAGGCTAAGCACGATTCAGCACAGAAGGAGGGAGAATGGCTTCTCTATATAAAGTTCAGATACAGCCATGACACTTGCCAAGTTGAAAGTCCACATGCTCTCAATCTGTCTTATAATTGCTGAAGGCTCACCCCATCTCCTCTTCATTCTTTGAAGAGGAAAAGGGGGAAATTTTTCTCCTCTCCAGACTCTTTCCTCTAAACAAATTTGTTCATTCGCTGGCACATCAGATCTCTTGGTGAACAGATTGACTCAGTGGAGTCAGTGGGGGAAAAGGTAACAAAAGAAAATCTTGGTGGTGATAAAATTTGAGGACTGGTGCTTAAGCCCCCTTTCAAGACTTTCTTGATGGCACAGCCCTTCTGGCACCAACTCATCCCTACCAGGAATGTGGGAGTTTTCCTTATCTGGTTTTCCTGGAAAACTTCCTCCTTACCACTGTCCCTACTATCACCTACCACCAAGCCAATACTTGTTCCCAGTCATTTTCTCTCTTGTCCTAACAAGCATCACATATCTTATCTATGAAGTATGATCTTTATTGTCTATTCTTTTTATTTTTCCTACTATCAGATGTCACCAAAGAGCAGTTTGAGACTTTAACATTGACCTCTATATCTATATATATAAAAGCCTAAGCGACCGTTATGACTGGTCAACTGAATGACCAGTTGACCAGTCGCTATGATGTGCACTGACCACCAGGGGGCAGATGCTCAACACAGGAGCTGTTCCCTGGTGGTCAGTGCACTCCCACAGCCAATTTCCCGCAGTCCCAACCCCCGCGGCTGCCTGGCCCCGACCGGCCCCTCCCTCCCATCAGCCAGCCCCAATCACCCCAATAGGGACTGGGCTAGACGGCCCCCATCAGCCCCAATCGCTGACCAGGCTGAGGAACCCTACCTGTGCATGAATTTGTGCACCAGGCCTCTAGTATATTATAAAAAAGATAATACTATCCACAAATTATTGAGTACTTGTAATACATGCTTTAGAGATATCTTTTTTATGTCATCCTATTAATAAAAGCCTATGTGGTCATCATGCCTTTACGCCATGATGCCCTCACACTGCAACAAGCAATCACCAGGAGTCTGCATGTGCAGCAGGCGCGCATGAGTTGGCGGGGCTGCATGAGCATGCAGGTGGGCGGGGGCTTGATGCTGTGTGTGCAGTGTGGAGGCGGGGCCTGCAGTTCCCCAAAGTGAGGCCTGGGGGTCCGGCGGCTCTGTGTGGTGTGGAGGCCAGGCCCACAGCTCTGTGCAGCAAGGCTGGGGGTCTCTCAGATCCACGAGGCAAGGCTTGGGGGTCCTGTGGCTCTGCGCGGTGAGGCCAGGGGTCCCGTGGCTCCACGCAGCATGGAGGCAGGACCCCCGGCTCCGGCCTACCTCTTTGGGGCAATCCATCGAGGAGCCACGGATGGGTTGTCAGGGCCTACCTCTTTGGGGCGATCGATTGCAGGGCTCCCGCACTGTGAGAAGGCACAGGCCAGGCTGGGAGACCTCCCCCTGCCCCCTAGAGTGCATGAATTTTGTGCACCAGGCCTCTAGTACAGTGATAGCTAACCTTTTGAGCTCAGCATGTCAGCATTTTGAAAAACCCTACCTTAACTCTGGTGCCGTGTCACGTATAGAATTTTTTTGGTATTTGCAACCATAGTAAAACAAAGATTTATATTTTTGATATTTATTTTATATATTTAAATGCCATTTAACAAAGAAAAATCAACCAAAAAAAAATGAGTTCGTGTGTCACCTCTGACACACGTGTCATAGGTTCGCCATCACTGCTCTAATACTATGATAAACACATACCTTTTCCTATTTAGCGGATAAGAAAACCAGAGTCATTTGTTCATAGCCCCTAAAATGGCAGAGCATGGGTTCAAAACCAAATCTGTCTGTCTGCAAGCCCAAACCCTAAATCTGCTCAGAAACAAACTAGGAACAAGGAAGAACAGAAAAAGAGGCCTCTGCACCCGAGATAAATTTCATGTCATTCATGCACTGAAGCTTATTAGCTCATCGCCACAGAAACCCCTCAGGGCCTTAATCGGAGCCTGAACATTCAGTCTAAATAATCACAGTTCTAGATTATCTGTGTTCTAAATCTGTCAGATAGGAAACAGCATGTTGAAAGCAGTGAGAAGAATAAAAGATATCATCGGCAGATTCAGAAAAACACAGACTATGAAAGTCTCACAAAAATTTCCATCAGGATGGGGTAATTTAGAGGCAAATAGCTCTACATTCCACTATCAGATTAGTGCAAAGTTGTTGTTCATAAACTCAGGGGAATCTTTTTGTCACCCTTACATCCCACTTATAATAACTCCATTAAACCTTTGAAAAGACAAGAATCAGAAGCTAAATGCTCTCACTTACATACTTTTTAAACTTAAATACAACTTTCTGCATTAAGTATTTTATTACACAGTTGAAAAACAGTTGGTTTTACCCAACATAAAAATTGAAGTTATGAAGCCATTCAAGATTCAATTGGTAAAGACTATACACATTATAAATTTATTTTTGCGAGGCTCAAGAAGCAAAACAAAAAATGCATTGTTTAGAAATACATAATAAGAGGATTTTTAAAACGCAATCTATAATAATAAAAGCGTAATATGCTAATTAGACTGGAATGCCTTCCAGACAAAGCCAGGGCTGCGAGAGAAGCCTGGGCCCCAGGTGCCAGAGGGAAGCCGGTGCTGGCAGCCAGGGGAAGAAAGGCCTACTCTTTTCGAATTTCATGCATCGGGCCTCTAGTACATTATAAACAACTATTTTTAAATGCAAAGGAATAATGGTTCTAAAATGTAAGATAGTGCTTCCCTCCAGGAGGAAACAGAGATGAATAGCAAATACACAATTTAAAACTGGACAAAGGATTTGAAGAGACATTTAACCAAAGAAGCAATACCAATAAACTGTACCAATGAGCCACTAGGAGTGTGAAAAAGGTGCTCAACATCATTACTCATTAGGGAAGTGCATCTCAAAACCACATCTTTCACCCACTAAGATGGGTAAGTAAAAAAGAAAAACAACGACAAATGTTCAAGGATGTAGAACTGGAACCCTCATACCCTACCCTGCTGGTGAGAATGTAAAATGAGGTAGCCACTTTAGAAAACAGCTTGGCAGTTTCTTAAAAAAGTAAAACGTACTTCCAATATGACCCAGTAATTCCACTCTTAGGTGTCTACCCAAGAGAAATAAAACCGCATGTCCACACAAAAACATGTACACAAATATTCATAGCAACGTTATGCACAAAAGCCAAAAAGTAGAACTAACTCAAATGCCTATCAAAGGGTAATTAGATAAACCAAACATGGTATATCCAGAGGGTGGATAACTATTCGGCAACAAAAAGGAATGAAGTACTGGTACATGCTACACCATGAAGGAACCTCTAACCCAGTGGTTCTCAACCTTCCTAATGCCGCGACCCTTTAATACAGTTCCTCATGTTGTGATGACCCCCAATGTCATTGTTACAAATTGAACATAATTAAAGCATAGTGATTAATCACAAAAACAATATGTAATTATATATATATATATGTTTTCCAATGGTCTTAGGCGACCCCTGTGAAAGGGTCGTTTGACCCCCAAAGGGATCGCGACCCATAGGTTGAGAACCGCTGCTCTAACCCATGCTCAGTGAAAGAAGCCAGATACAAGAGAACACCTACTGTATGATTTTATTTATATGGAATGTCCTAGAAAGGCAAATATAGAAAGTAAATTAGTAGTTGACGGAGGCTGAAGGTGAGAATAGAGAGTGACCAAATGGACACAAAATTTTCTTTTAGAGTGATGGAAATGCTCTAAAATTAGATTCTGGTAGATAATTGTACAACTCTGAAAACATACTAAAATTCATTGAATTGTACATTTAAAATGGGTGATTTTATGATATGTAAATTATATCTCAGTAAAACTCTTCTTTAAAGCACAACAGATTTCGACTCTTTCCTCTATAACATTTTAATAGCTATCCACATTATCCAAAGTCATGAAATTTTTCTTAATTGAAGCAACACCTAACTATGCTGCTCATCTTCTCGTTCGTATAACTGTCAGGTGGAAAAGAAAGGCTTAATTACCCACAAATTACTCTCATTATCGTTCCTTCCAATTTAAACAACCACAGTGTGGTTATGAGTAATGTCACTAAAAATGTGCTAATTTGCAGTCCCATCAACAACAGGAAGTACTGATGACTGGTGACCTTTGAATCATTGTCTGTGATAACAGTGGCCGTCCCGCTTGCAGCCTTACCTCTGCATGGGTCATGCCAGGATATGTCACGTTTTATGTTAGTCGAAGAAAGGAAGTTGACAGTAGCTCTTTTAAAAAATATCAAATTTTCTTGATTCAACATTAAATTATGTATATTATATATATTATCTATATAATCTCTATCTACAGAGCAAGATGGCAAAGTAGATGAATATGGCTGAAAAGCATCAAATCTAATAAGAAAAAAGAAAATTAACTTAGAGACATATTTGCTCTTCCTCTGAGAAAGGTCTCTTGGTTCCTCACATAGAACTTGGCAAGGTTCAAGATTTCCTGTCACTCATATTTCTCCAGAGACTGGGGCAAATGTTTCTGTCGTCGTTTTTAATGGAGAACTACTTTTTACATTTATGTCGAGTGTATTCTTGCTCTGGAGGGTTTGTGACGGTTGTTTTTTGGGTTTTTTTGTTTGTTTGTTTTTTGTTTTTTTAATACGGCTGTTTTGAAAGCCTTTTAGAAGACCTAGGATGAACTTCAATGGCTTTGTTTATCCTTTTTTGTAGAGTGGGTTCTCTCTATCCTGCAAAATGAAAAAGTTATTTGGGGAAACACAGCACAGACTGGCATATTTTTCTCAGCTCCGTGTGGTATGTGGCGATGAGGCCAGAACTGTCAGACCAAGACAGAAAAGCCATTGAGAGTGCATTAGCACTGCAGTGCGCACGGCCTAATTTTCTATTACGGGTGATGCCAAAGGAAAATAACAGCAGTGCAGCAAGGGAATGACACGCATTACTTCCCTCTTTAGTTATCACTTTCTGCTCAACCAGACAGAGCTGGCTGACAGGAAGGGAAACAGCAATGGAGAATTTTCCACTTGTTAGTAATTTAGGTTTAATAAATGCTAATGATCATCTTAGAAGCGCCCTGGGCTATATTAGTTTTCATTGTTCAGGGACTTTCCTTTTCCTGGAATTTCTTCCTCTTCTATCTTCTCCTGATAAAATTCTATTCCTTGGAGACTGGAACAGAAAAAACACATTAATGAGAAAAGTGGGAAAATCGGAATAAAATCTGTTGTTTACTGAAGAGTATTGTAACAATGTTGATATACTACTTTTGACCATTGTACCAAGGGTATGTAAGATGTTGACATGAGGGGAAATTGAGTGAAGGGTAAAAGAGAATCTTCTGTACTGTCTTGGAAACTCATCTGTAAATCCAAATATATTTTACAATAAAACTACTAAAAAAAGAAAAAGAAAAAAACCTCAGAAAGGTTGCTAAACTTAGAACAATATAACTCTACTCCTCATGTAAGAGCTGAACCAATATCTTCCCCGTGATGTTTGCCTTTATCCCCCACAGTGAGAAGTAAAACGTTATATGATATACCCTTGTGGCCTTTTGTTTGATTACTGCACATATAACATTCTAACTTTTATCATTGATGTGCATGTTTAATTTCTTCTATTGTGAAAGCAGAATGGATTAGAACAGGGGTGGGCAAGCGTTTTGACTCGAGGGCCACAATGGGTTCTTAAACTGGACCGGAGGGCCGGAACAAAAGCATGGATGGAGTGTTTGTGTGAACTAATATAAATTCAAAGTAAACTTCATTACATAAAAGGGTACGGTCTTTTTTTTCAATAGTTTTATTCATTTCAAACGGGCCGGATCCGGCCCGTGGGCCATAGTTTGCCCACAGCTGGGTTAGAACCAAACATATATGTATTTGTTTAAATTCTAGTTCAACCAACCATGGACAAATGACTTCAAATCTCTGAACCTTAGTTTCTTCATCTAAAAAGGTGAGAATAGCCCAGCCGGCATGGCTCAGTGGTTGAGGGTCAACCTATAAACCAGGAGGTCACAGTTTGATTCTTGGTCAGGGCATATGCGGTAGTGGGCTTGATCCCCAATGTGGGGCGTGCAGGAGGCAGCTCATCATTGATGCTTCTATCTCTCCCTCTCCCTTCTTCTCTGAAACCAATAAAAATATTTTTAAAAGAAAAATACATAAAATAATAAAAATTAAAAGGTGAGAATAATAAGTTGACCAGTGATGAGTTTCTATTAGATGCATAAAAATCTGTGGACAAAATTTAGCACATAGCAGATGCTCATAATATGCATTTATATTATGGTTCCCATTACCATTGCTGTTAGACTAAGTGTCATGGCATCAGTGACCTTCTTGTTCACAGAAGCCTTAAATGTGGATTCTCAACAATGGATTAGTGACTTAAAGTGGCCCCAGAATGTGATTTGTCAGGTTTATATGTTTGTCTAACATTCTCATTTTACTCCATATTCTGCTCTAAATTGTAATTGTCCTCTTTATAATGCTTTTAGTTTTCAGACGCACACATTTATTCTATTACTAGAAGTGGGGTCCCTCGACCTGGTTTGCGGAGATCGGGCAGAAACTGGCTCTCTGACATCCCCCAAGGGGCCCCAGATTGCGAGAGGGCAGTTCTTGGGTGACACACCCCGGAATCGGGCTCCCTCCTCTCTTCTCCTGATATCTGTCTATATCTGTCTTGCTTCTTTCATCTCACTTTACCCTAAGTTTGGCAGTAACTGACGACTTGTGGGCATTTAGCTGTAAAATGCATTTATTTAGCAAAAAGGGTTTACTTAGCCTGGAATCTAGTCAGCCTAGGCCAGGACCCTGCTCAATGCCAGGCTGAGTCCTGTAGCAGCAGGAACCTCCTTCTTCCCACCTGAGCTGCTCCTTTGCCTCCTTCCCTCCTCAGAGGTTTCCTGCTGGTGCTACTGTCTGCCCGAAAGGAGGGAAGCTGCAGCCGGTTTCCCAGCCAAGAGTGGTAGCAGGAAAATTCACTGCCTCCACTGGAAATCAATATTAAGCAGATGGGCCAGCGCAGGCACCAGACATCAGGGCCCCAGCCAGTAGGTCCTGCGTGTCTCATCATTTAGCTAATCGAGTTACAAAGTTTCTGTGAGGGCCAGACCCGTGACCTCAGCAGTGGGTGGGGAGCCCAACCCAAAGTGGGGAGCCAATGGGCTAGAGGCCCAGCGCACAGATGCACTGGTGGGGTCCCTCAGCCTGGCCTGCGGGGATTGGACTGAAACCGGCTCTCCAACATTCCCTGAGGGGTCCCAGATTGCAAGAGGGCAGTTCTCGGGTAATGCACCCCGGAATTAGGCTTCCTCCTCAGGATTAGGCCTAAACCGAGTCAGACATCCCTCTCACAATCCCGGACTGCTGGCTCCTAACTGCTCACCTGCGTGCCGGCCTGATCACCCCTACTGGCCCCCCTGCCAGCCTGATCACCCCTAACCACCTATGCCTGCGGCCTGGTCACCCCTAACTTCCCCCCCACCCCCCGCCAGCATGGTCACCCCTTACTGCCCCCCCTGCAGGCCTGGTCACTCCTAACTGCCCCCCTCTGCTGGCCTTGTCATCCCTCTGCCCCCCTCTATCAGTCTGGTCGCCCTTAACTGCACCCCCCCTGCTGACCTGGTTGCCTCCAACTGCCCCCCCTGCTGGCCTGGTCACCCCCAACTGCCCCCCCTGCTGGCCTGGTTGCCCCTCACTGCCCCCCCCACCCCCCCCACCGGCCTGGTTGCTGCCAACTGCACCCCCTGCCAGCCTGGTTGCCCCACATAGCCTGCTGCTCAGTCGTTTGGTCGTCCCTCACTAACCCCCCTGCTGGCCTTGTCACCCCACTCAGCCTGTTCGGTCGTCAGGTCGGTGGTCCGTTTGGTTGCGATGGCCCCTGGCTCTTTATATACATAGATATATAGAAAGATATCTAGCTCAACCCATTGAAGTTTCTTATCAAATTACATGAAATAGGAGAAAAGATGGGGTGTTTTTTTTTCCCCTACAAAGTGATTGAGTAAACCCTAAATGTTTCCCTTTTCTATTTCTCTTTTTGAAGCAAGACTTTACCTCTCACAACCAACTCACTAGCCAATGTCACATTCTTGGGCCTCTCGGTACCCTTTGAGGGGACCCTGCTCAAAATCTTCAGTGCATTTACTGTTTTTTAATATCTTCATTACAAATCACAAAGCAGACTTTATGTACTCTAACTCTACTCACGCCTATGTGCTCTGGGACTTTTAAAAAATGGATAGTGTTGGAGTAAAAGTAGATGCCATTTTTACTTACTTTCCATATAAATATTCTGAAAATGTTTATTGGCATAAGTTTAGTTATTGTCTCATTCCTCCTTTCTTTCATAAAGGGTGATTGATTGTTTAGTACCTACTGGACACTAAGCTAAATACCAAAAATACAAATTTGGAAAAAAAAAAAAAAAAAGAAAGAAAATACAGCTCCTACCCTAAAGGAGCTCATGTTCTCTGGGAGGCAAGCTTATAAACAGCTCGTTATACAATAATGCATTGTGGAATGTGCAATAATAGAGATGTCACAGAACATTATGGGGTCAGAAAAGAGCATTCAGTCTGGGGAGGAAAGGAGCATCATGACTCTAAAGCAGTGTTTTGAGTCTTCGCTGTCACAGAAATCCCCTGGGGAGCTTTGAAAGGACTGATTCCTGGGAGCCACTCACATAAATTCTGTGGCAATTGGCCTGAAGTGTTGCCCAGGCATCAGCCTCCTGTCCTAAAGAAAGAGTAAGAAATTAGCAGGCTGAGGGCAGAGAGGATGGGGCAGGGCATGGAGAGAATGAATGTGAAGCAAAGAACAGCATGAACCAAGGCACTGAGGCCAGAAAGAGCTCGGTGTGTGATGGTTAAGACAGGCGTTTCAGTTTTGTGAGAGGGCCCTGTTGTCAGAATGCTTTCATGGTTATGAGAGCAGTGGTGGGTAAGGAAGTAAGAGAAGTGAGCAAGGAGGCCATGTGCTACTTCCAGGATAACAGATTTGGGGCAAAGGAATGACATGACCAGATTTACACTGTAGATAGCTTTCTCTGCTAGCTGAGTAGAGAGGGGATTTTAGACAAGTCTGGAGGCAGGGAGGTGAATCAGGAATCTAAATGAGATATGACTAAGGCCAGAAACTTGAAACGGCATTAGGAAGAGATTACTAAAAGCTGTTTAGGAAGTCGTGGTCTCAGATATTGTTTGGATGTGGCAAGAGAGATAGAAGAAAAAATACGGTGAACAGGTGGATGGAGATGAATACCTGCGGAGACAAAGAGGACAGTAATGGTAGTAGGTTTCGGAGGAACTCTAATATGCTCAGCTGGGACACAGTACATTTGAGATGCCTGTGGAGTGTTCAGGAGGACATATTGTGCTAGGCCACCTGGTCCAGGTTTAAGGATGGATGAGAATATTGAGTTGGACTCATTCAAGATTGCTGCCCTTGAGGATATGCTTGTCCCAGCCTCATCTGTAGCTTATTTTTCAGTAACGATACAATATATACCCAGTGAATGCTGTTAAACTAATAATGAAAATAGTATATATGTTGCCTGTCTGTGTCATTCATTTAAATTACAAAATTGCACCCCTTTGCGTGCCTTTGATTGGCCCAGTCCACCAGTTCCTTTGTGAGGGAGATTAGATTAGCAGCAAGCATGATTTTCCACCATTGTGAAGATGAAACAAAGTGACCAACAACAAAGTAACTTCCAAGGACAATAATGACAGGAACTACTGCAGTGCTCAGAATCTGAAATTTATAATACCCTTAGCCAATGATCACAGTGTGTGCTTGGCAGACTTTTCCTCTTCTCCTTGACCAGAGGGCAGAGGAAACAATTGACCTTAATTCTTCCAAAAGAAAAGCTCCATGTGCTAAATATGCTACCAAAAAAAGAGAGTAATTTTTAAAAATTTATAATATGGCCCTAGCCGGTTTGGCTCAGAGGATAGAGCGTCAGCCTGCGGACTGAAGGGTCCCAGGTTTGATTCCAATCAAGGGCACATGCCAGGGTTGTGGGCTTGATCCCCAGTAGGGGGCGTGCAGGAGGCAGCTGATCAATGATTCCCTCTCATCATAGATGTTTCTATCTCTCCCTCTCCCTTCCTCTCTGAAATCAACAAAAATATATTTTTTAAAAAATTATAATATGGACATCATTGGTGAACTTTATACACAGCAGTATATGAGCGCCTATAAGTTACATTCTTGCTCAGCACCTAGTCAGAATATTATTCCCAAATTGGGTTATTATAATCAAAGTTTGTGTGAAGAAGCACCAAAAATAGTCCAAGAAGCAAGAGAATATATGAACAAAGAAGTAATGCCTCAGACTGCCATTTACTGGTTATCTTGCTGTGTTGCCTAGTAAGTTTGTTGCATATTGAGGCTATTGTTTGTCAAGTATGAGCAAAACCTAAATAGAACGATCCCCTTACTTTAAGTGTGCTTAAAACAAATATGCATAAGTACTTTCATTTCATTATTAGCAAATATGCATCAAGAACTCATATTTTAGCCTGGCCTGAGTGGTTCAGTTGGCTGAGCGTCCTCCTGTACACCAAAAGATCCCTGGTTTGATTCCTGGTCGGGGCACATACCTGGGTTGTGGGTTCAATTCCCAGTCAGGGTACCTATGGAAGGCAACAGATTAAAGTCTTTTTCTCCCTCCTTCCTTCTCTCTCCTCCTCTCTCCCTTCCTTTCTCTAAGTATGTCCTTGGGTGAGGATTTAAAAAAAAACCCTTATATTTTAATATCAACATTGTAAGCCATAGTAACCCAAGTTTCTGCATCTAAAAATGCATAAAAAGGTAGGTGGCACAGAGTGCTTGATAAAATAGGTGCCTTGTCAAAGACTCCTTTTATTCTCTTTTCATATGCACAGACACCCATTTTATATTTACTTTTCAGCATGAGCCGATAATGTGGTAACCTGTTTGCCTTCGGGCCAAGTAACTTGTCTCATGAGACAAACATCTACTTGGCAGATCATCAAAGGTCACATCAGCTTAGCCATATTGCAAGAATCCTTTTTTTACAAACAGAATTTCCTCTTGCTAGGAAAAGATTTAAGCAAATTCACAGCAGGGTCAGAAGAAAACAGTTTTTTCCTACAGATAACACTCTAACTTAGTTGCCTAAGGCAATGCAAGAAAAAACGCACCCTCTTCACCTCCATCTATTTGCTTTCTGTGGTTTCTTTGGAAAGAGGGGAGAAAGCAGGTGCCCTACTGCTCATTTGTGTGCGGCAGTGTTTTTCCGGGAGGGGAGGAAATGAGGAAGCTGTTTCTCTTTGAGGAGTTTTCAGTTTAAAAACTACTTCTGTATAAAGGGATTAAGATAAAAGGGGAGAAAATGTTTTCATCAACCCTCTTCAGGTCTCGGGCTGGGTCTGAAAATTAAACTAACAAAGACAGATGAGCAGGAGTTAAGCATAAAATTTATTTAATAGCGTTTTACATGGTACAGGAGCCTTTATGAGGAAAGTGTAGCAAATTGGGGGAAACTTTTGTTTGCATTCTCCTTGGAGTCCCTTTGTCTCCTTTTCTCTGGGTATAGGGATGGCACCTCTCACTAGAGGATTTCATGACCTATTTCAGGAAAGAGGGTGAGAAGGAAGGTCACAGTGACCTTCCTGCTGCTGGTGTTTTCTCAAACTCCTTCAACTGAAAATATTTCAATAGGCCAAGGTGCCATATTTTGGGGTAGTATGTCCTGAACCCCAGCATCATAAAAGGAAATTGTCTTCATACATTTCACCTTCTCCTCAAAGAGGAATTTGATTCAGGCTACATTGGAAAGGGAGAAGAAGAAGAGGAAAGGAGAAAGGGAAGGGAGGAGAGAAAAGGGAAGAAAGGAAGGAAATGAAACAGTAACAGGACCATTCTTGCTGATTTCTATTCAATAAGAAAAATATCATATCTGTATGCCCATATATCATCTCACTTAAGCCTCACAATAACCCTATGAGATAGGTACAATTTTATTCTCACTTAACAAATGAGCAAACAGGTTTAAACAGTTGAAGTGTCCTGCTCAAGGACATATGACTGGTACATGAAGCCTGGATGATTCTAGAACCCATATTATTAACTATCACAAATACAGCTTCTTTAACAGAAACAGTACATCATCCTTCCTGGTAGTGGTGTATCTAACAACATATGCAGTTCATGAAAGGTACTGAATAAATATTTACCAATTCAGTGACAAATAAGCAATAGTTTCTTAACACAATCATATTTTTCCTAAAAAGTATTTGTCCTCAATATGATTCCCAAATAGGTGTACCCAAAATAATATTTTGTCAAGGAAAACCTGACGATGTTGCCCGTGGATATGGGGTTCTTGCAGTGTCATGAGGAAAAGCATTTCCAGGGACCCATTTCTAGGGATGATTTATTCGGGAAGCAAAATTAAAGGAGTTCCCCAATGTCCCATCCCTGTCCGTCTTACCAAGAAAATCAGGGACAGAAGTAGACTCAATGTCCTGAGAGTCTGTGTCATATTAAAGCTTAATTCAGTCCAGCATCCGGCTAACTTAGCTTGTGTTCCCGGTTGCAGTCAGTTGCTCTGCTGCTACTGTACTCACACTCTAATCTGTAAAGACGACATACTATATGATTGCAGCTCTAAGACATTCTGAAAAAGACAAAACTAAGGAAATAGTGTAAGTATCAATGGTAGCCAGAGGTAGGAGGGATAAATAGGTGGAACACAGGAGTTTTAGGGCAGCAAAGCTACTCTGTATGATATTATAATGATATATGAATGGA
Organism: Myotis daubentonii; assembly: GCF_963259705.1. Classification (NCBI taxonomy): domain Eukaryota; kingdom Metazoa; phylum Chordata; class Mammalia; order Chiroptera; family Vespertilionidae; genus Myotis; species Myotis daubentonii. The sequence goes on from NC_081840.1 coordinate 173,782,213, forward strand.
GTTCCATCGATTGTAACAATTGTACCACTCTAGTAGGTAACATTGATAGTGGGGGGCCCTGTGCATGTGTGGGTACAGAGATTTATTTATGTCCATATTTGATCCAGATATAGACAGGGAGGCAGATGCAGATGCAGATACTTAGACATAGACATAGTGTGTGTGTGTGTGTGTGTGTGTGTGTGTGTGTGTGTGTGTGTGAAACTGTTCTGCAGGGGATGATTATTTTCTTGCATCTCTCTGATGGCATTTTTAAAAAATGTATTTTATTGATTTTTTACAGAGAGGAAGGGAGAGAGAAAGAGAGTTAGCAACATCGATGAGAGAGAAACATCTATCAGCTGCCTCCTGCACACCTACTACTGGGGATGTGCCCACAACCAAGGTACATGCCCTTGACTGGAATCGGACTTGGGACCTTTCAGTCCGCAGGCCAACGCTCTATCCACTGAGTCAAACCGGTTAGGGCTCTGATGGCATTTTCTTAAAGTTTAATTTATCAACCTTACCTCCAAAGGTGTTTGATTTCCTTTTCTGAAATGGTCAGGTTTTGACTATTACCTAGAAATTCTCACACTCTTTCTCTTTCTCTCCTTCAGCTGTGATGAAGTTATAAGGGGCCTAATTTGGGAGAGTAGTAATTGTCCAACCACCCAGGAATTATGCCTGCTACCCAAAGTCTTGGAGTCTAAATTATGCTATTAAGAAGTTAGATGGCTTGGTTTTTCTTACTTAACTATTGTACATTCACCTTTGTAGGCTGCGTATGTTAACATATAGTTAATAGTTGTTACTGAAGAAAAAAATTAGGATTTATTTCATTTCCCTTCATGCATATTGGGACGCTGATACTGACCATTTTTCTTCCAGTTCTGAGATAATGGTAAAATTGGGGAATTCACTAAATGTGGTTTATATAAAGTGTTAAAGAAACAAGTATAAGAATGGCACTGGTTGATTTTCATTCCAATATTTAAAATCCCATTGCCAAAGTTCTTGTGAGCTATTTCAGTTTCTAAACACAACTTATTAAACAATTCCACACACATTCTCCAAACATTGTGCCAAGCACCGTGCCTGGGGCTTGGAAAAGAAAGAGACTAAGACTCAGTTCATTTCCTCAAGGGGATGAGAGTCTAACCAAAGAGAAAACACATAAATAATTAACTCATCTTAGAAAAAATTAATGGGTAAGACAGTATTCGATAGAAGTAGGGGTTGTATTTTATTATGTATGATCATATTTATAAAACTAAAATAATTTATTTTCAATTTCTTCAAGGCTTTGTTCAAATGAGGCCTACACTGACCACTCTATTCAAAAACTGCAATCCACATGACCCCTTATTCTGTCCACTTTTCCTTTTATTTAATAATACTTGTTACCTTCTAACATATTACATAATTTACTTCTTGATTATGCCTATTGTTCATTGTCTCCATCTGCTAGAATGCAAGCTCCACTAGGGCTTCTGCAGTCCAAGAATTCTCAGAGGATGTCTGACTGATGGCTTAGGCCCGCTGAGTGGGCCTAAGCTGTCAATTGGACCTCCTTAGCACTGCCGAGGAGGTGGGAGAGGCTCCCACCACCACCACTGCACTTGCCAGCCATGAGTCTGGCTCAGGGCTTCTGGCTGAGTGGCACTCCCCCTGTGGAAGCACACTGACCACCAGGGGGCAGCTCCTGCATTGAGCATCTGCCCCCTGGTGGTCAGTGCAGATCATAGCGATCGGTCGTTCTGCCAATCAGTCTATTTGCATATTAGCCTTTTATTATATAGGATTATACTATAGCTATAAAGAGATGAGATTCTATATATGCTTTCTATAATGTATATATGTGGATTAGACTATATAATCCTATATTAGACCAGAATATATATATGTACATATATATATTAGACTATATAGTAATATATTAGATAATCCAGTTAATCCATCTGATATTATATAGCTAAACTTATCTCATATTTTCCTAAACTGTGGTATATCCATACAATGGAACATTATTTATAGCTATAAAATAAATGAAAACTCATGAAAAAATAGAGAAAAGTTAAATGCATATTAATAAGAGAAAGAAGCTAATCTGAAAATACTACATACTAAATGATTGCAGCCATAAGACAGTCTGGAAAAGACAAACCTAAAGAAATGGTAAAAATATCAGTGGTTGTCAGAAGGCAGATAGGAGAAAAGGATAGATAGGTGGAGCACAGGGGATTTTTAGGGCAGCAAAGCTACTCTGTATGATAATGTAATGGTGAATACATGTGAAAATTTTTTGGATGTACAACACCAAGAGTGAAGCCTGATATAAAGTAGGATAATGATATATTAATTGAGGTTCATCAGTTGTAACCATTGGACCACTCTTCTGGGGAAAATTGGTAGTTGGGGAGCTTGTGCATGTGTGGGGACGGAAGGTATATGGAAATTTTCTCTGTACTTTCTGCTCAATTTTGCTGTGAATATAAAACTCCCTACAAACTAATGTCTATTAATTTAAAATACATATTTGATGTACTAGGGATGCCAAATCAAAGGGAAGGAAATATTTCAAACTCTTGCTGTATTTTTAAAATAGAAAAACATAATCCAAATTTATGTTGATGGAAGAGAAGGAAATTAACATTTGTTAAAAACCTATTTATACAATAACTCTCTACTACTTTTACAACTTTTCTATAAGTCTAAAATTAGTTAAAAATAAAATGTTTTTTTTAATCTATTGTATGCTAGGTAATGCATGTACTAACCCTACGGTGTAAATATTATTCCCATTTTACAAAGATATAGGTGGGGGCTTGGGGTGGGTGAGTAACATGTCAGGTCTGCTAGAAAGTCACGGGGCCAGAATGCCAGCTATTATGTCTGCTACTGAAGCTCTAGTATACTCCTTCCCCCTTGTCTTCAGAGCAGCACTGTAGACGCACTGCTGGTGTGAAATGCTAAGAACGCTATACTGGAATTTCTATTTTATTTTCTTTTTTTTTCATTTAGAGAGGTGATTAATAGAAATGAAAAGATCCTTGAAGTATTCCTAGAATGTTAACCTCTGTTGGTAGTTGGGGAGCCTGTGCATAATATTCTATTTATTTCATCTGTACAGCAAAAGCAGCCTTTATTTTCTTTAATTTTTATCTACTTGTAAACAATTATGTGTACAGTAGTTATATCCTCTTTATTAAAATGTGTCCGATTTGAAGAGCATGTTTCATGACAACCATTAACAGTGAACATTCCTCTACTATTTCAAATAGCACCTTTAACCTATTCCAGGAATTCTTTTCTTCTGCTCCCCCTAAACTCATTTGTAGATCTGTAAAGCTTTAGTTTATTCATTCAAATACCATCCTGTGAGCACCTACTGAATGCCAAGCATGGTAGTTTTCGAATTTTTTGAAATAACTATCAAGCTATTCCTGTATCTGACAGTTTGAATGATGTCAAGAACCCTCTGAATTTTTAGATGATTGATAATAAAGTAGATACAAGAAAAGGATTCAATTGTACAGGCTTTCTCAAGATTTTTGAACGTTAAATGGATTGGTAGTCATCTCAAGAAATCTTTATTTCAGTAGCAACCTCATAATAGAAGAGTCATTTGTCTTGGACAGTGCAATAAGTTACATTGAAAACACTCCAGTGATTGGAGAGAGTGTGCATCCGAGTGTAGAGGAAGGTCCCAGGGAGATTCTAAAGCCTGTTTTAGCATCTATACTAATAAAAGGGTTATATGCTAATTCGACCAGATAGACTGGACGTCATTCTGGACGTCCTTCTTGACAAAGCCAGGGGTGTGGCCGGCCTGCAAACCTTCAGTAGCCCCTCACCCCAGCCAGCCCTGCCCCCAGCGGGGACCCCCCACCCCAATCCAGGGCCCCCTTCAGGGCAGGCCAGCCAGCCCCAACCTGTGCACAAGGCCTCTATCAATATAATAAAAGGATAATATGCAAATTGACCCTAATGACAGAACGACAAGAACGACCGCTGGACCAGTCACTATGAGGCGCACTGACCACCACTTGGTCCCTTTCCCCAGCCGGCAGGCTCCAATTGCCTGATGGTCACCCATGGAAGGGGCGGGGCCAGTGAGCAGGTGGGAACAGTCGACCTCTCGATCACTTCCCCCCGGCCATCAGGCACCGATCACCCGATGGCAAACGGAGAACTGGGGGTAGGTGGCGGTGGGGGGTGGGGCCAGCTGCGGGAAGCTGGGGAAGATGGCCCTGATCGCAGGCCAGGCCTAGGGACCATATCCATGCAGAAATTTAGTGCACCGGGCCTTTAGTTTGGTATAAAATCCAAGTGCCTTATATGATGTGCGTGTTCAATAAGACAGAGGCAGAATCATACAGATGAAAGGTACCATTGAGATCAAAGTAACTGATTATGATTGAGTTCTTCCCTCCTGAAAACACACTGAAAATATATATTAGCAAAGTGAGTTTTCACACATTATTTACCATCGGAGTGACATCTGCTTCTTGGGCATAAGTCAGGAGTTTCCAGGGTACTCCTGTAATTTAAGAAATGATGCCTTATTTCATCATCCATTAATGAAAATGATTTCGCAGCAGCCTGACATCACTTTCTACAACTTTCTATGAGTTAGGACACAAAAACCATTTGACTTTTTAATCAGTATTATGAATTTCCATCTCTCTGAAATCCCAGCTGTTAAAAATCTCTATTTTATTTCACTAATCAGTGATACTTAAATGTAATATATTCTTCCCCAGAAGTCTTATTTTTGCACCAAATAGAACTAACTTATTGTTCTAACTTAGCCATGAGACAGGATGAGCTAATGAGGTATGGAGCTCTGTTGGCTTGTGTGAGTCATGGGCACTTTCAAGTAAAGGGAAAATTAAGAGCATATCTGAAGACATGCTGGAGGGAAAGGGCAGAACTTTGTTAAAAGCCCTGAGCCCAAAGACTATGTAAAATGTTACAAAATCCATTTGATTTAATATTCTACTTAGTACCTTTGTAACACAAAAGCAGCTAAATTTCATCTCATGGTTTCTGATGTCATGCCGAAAAGAGTGCATACTCATCAGAGATAAAATGCTCCAACCAGGAGTGTGGAGCCAGTTACCTCTGCCTGGCACAGAGGCACACATCGTTGTCCTGCCCCGCAATCCTAGTGGCATCAATTGCTAGCTAAAAGACAATTACTTGTCAGAAAGGATTTAAGCAGGAGGTGACTAAAGTAAATATACTTTATGCTGCTAATTTTCTTTAAAATTTTTGTTTGTTTATTTACATATATTCTAGGCTTCAACCTCTAATTAAAAGGTGATCTGAGCCCAGCCCGCGTTACTCAGTGGTTGAATGTCAACCTATGAACCAGGAGGTCACAGTTCAATTCCTGGTCAGGGCACATGCCCAGGTTGTAGGCTCAATCCCCAGTGATGGGGTGTGCAGGAGGCAGCTGATCAATGATTTTCTCTGATCATTGATATTTCTCTCCCTCTCTGAAATCAATAAAAATATATTTAAAAATAAATAAATGAAAGATGATCTGAGTATTTTATTTAATAACATTTCCTCTGAGCTTGACACTGTTCTGTTTTAATATTAACTTTATACCTTACAAACAACTCAATTTGATAAATATTGCTATCCTAATTCCCAATTTATAAATGAATAAGTCAAGCCACTGAGAATTTAAGTTATCTGCCCAAGGCTACATAGCTAAGAAATAACACAGGAGAGTTTGAACCCAAGAATTCTGGCTCCAGAGCACAGAGCCATGCACTGACTTGTTATGCTATGCTGACTCTCTCAGACATACACATTGTGTATTATAGATGCAACATATAGTTTATATCACTTATTGTGTGTTCACTGGGTGTCAGGTGCTATGCTAAACTCTTTATGTCATTTTCTTCCAGTCAACCCTATGAGATAAGTACTTCATTGAACTGATGAGGAAACAAGCTCAGGAAGGCACAGTCCTTTGTTCATTCTCACACTACTAGTGAGTAGCAGGGATGAGACCTATCCCAGGCCCGGCTGTGTCCACAGCCCATAATATAACCACTCCACTGGAGAGTTTGGCTACTAATCGATAAGAACAGGGTCAATGAATATCTTGATGAAATATGAAGGGATAGGTCTAATGTCCAAACTTTAGGCTAATTGTGCTTTTATGATGCTTTTCCTAAAAATCTTGACAGTGAAGTAATTCTACAGTAAATTCCCTTTACTTGATCAATGCCCAGCCCCTCCTTTTATTGATGAGGACTTGAGACCCAGAGAAGTTCAGGAAACCTTTCAAAATCATGGATAGGCAAAGCCAGAACCACTCTCTGTGCAAGCTTTGTTCCAGAATTCCATGGCACTGCAGGGGCACAGCACATCCCAACTCACACAGCAATTTGTATCATGAGTGGATAGAATTACATCTGTTTCTAAAATTCTTTTGTTATCTGTGTGGAGCTCAGCAAGTCTCTCTCCGTTGCTGAGATGATCTTTTGGGCTGTATAATGACAGCTTAGAGGTCACTTTATTGATGCTTGCTGGAACATTTTTAATGAGTGCACAAAAATACTTAACGTTTACACGGTTTCCTGCTTTGTAATGTATCCTGCAGTCCTATTCATCTTTAAGGAGACTATTACATTAAACAAAACCAAAAAGACACGCTCCTCAAACAAAAGCCTATAAATCCTCCCTACTTTTAGTTGTGATTCAGTAAGTCCAAAAAGAGAGCTTTTATTTTGCCCTAACCAGTTTGGCTCAGTGGATAGAGCTCCAGCCCATGGACTGAAGGGACTGGATTCGATTTCAGCCAAGGGGACGACCTCACTTGCAGGCTTATCCCTAACCCTGGTCAGGGCATGTGTGGGAGGCAACCAATCCATGTGTCTCTCTAACATCGATGTTTCTCTCTGTGTGTCTCTCCCCTTCCCTTCCACTCACTCTAAAAATCAATGGAAAAATAGACTAGGGTGAGAATTAACAAAACAAAACAAAACAAAACAAAACCAAAGGAGCTTTTATTTTGAGACAATTACCCCTTTTTCCCCCATTCATTGTGTGACCCAAGTTCATTTCTGTGCCAGTTTCCCACAGAGCTCTCAAGTCTCCATTTCCTCCATGTATACTTCGTGATTCTGAGGTTGTTGCCTTCCCGTCCTCAGTCATCTCTGGGCCATCTGCCATGTTCTTCTGTACCTTGACCCAGTGTTCTGGCCTAGGTGGGGAGAGTGGATGCAGGATTGTCCATGCTCAGCATGGAGATTTCTGTAATCCTTCAGCAGTCATCAAAGATGGGAAACAAAATAAAGGCAAATCTACCAGGACTGAGACAAAGAGAGACAGAATTCTCCCAGGGCAACTACTTGATCACTACCTGATTTTCTTTCTTTAAGTTTAAGAACATGGCAGTTTGGTTTGTTATGACTGGGACAATGGAGTTCATATTTATAGCTTTGGGGAATCACAGTTTGAGCCTAGGTGGTATTTTGCCATTTGAATTTCCAGATGTCAAAATGACAGAGAGATAATTTATTTATGGTTCAGATTGTAGCAGGAGGTGAGGCTGGGGGAGAAAGCGTAGGTAGATAAGCAGGAGGAATTTCTCAAGGCAAAGGACTGACTTATTAAGACCTCCAAAAGTTTTGTGGAGAGAGGGTGGTAGATAGAAAAGAAAAAAAAATGAAATGGATGGCCCAGCTAGTGTGGTTCAGTGGTTGAGCGTCAACTTATGAACCAGGAGGTCACGGTTCAATTCCCAGTCAGGGCACATGCTTGGGTTTCAGGCTCCATCCCCAGCATGGGGCATGAAGGAGGCAGCTGGTCAATGATTCTCTCTCATCATTGATGTTTCTATCTCTCTCTCCCTTTCCCTTGCTCTCTGAAATCAATTTTTAAAAAATGAAGTGGTTGCTCAAGAAGAAGGCAGGACAGGGATAGAAGGCATCAGCATCTCTCCTGGAGGCTAATGAAGACACCATCAGCCTCTGTGTCTCGGAACGATTGGGGCTCTTGCTGGTCCCCTTCACTGTCCCCCGGCACCAGGCCAGTCTCAGTGAGGAGACATTTCTCCCCTGTGCCTCTTACAGTTCAGCAGGGTGGGGAGAGTTGGAGGACAAGAGAGATTCTGTTCCTTTTGGTATTGTATAAGTGAACTTGTATTGGGGTGCTTCTGTCTTCAGTATGTCTCTGACTGCCTAAAATGGGATGGGCGGGTCCATCAATCAGATGGCATTTGTCAGAGTCACAAATTACCAGCACAGTGCCTCACGGGGGGGGGGGGGGGGGGTGCCTCACGTTCCCTCTGCAGAGGTGTCCCTCTTTAGGAAATGTGAACTGAAGTAACCTTGCAAGATGAAGTTCTCACATATAACAGATATTTGCTCCTTTGCTGCTTCTTTTTTAAAACTTCAGAGAATTCTTTTCCTCCTTCACACGTTCTCACTTATTACTAAGGAATCGAGACTCTTAAAATGTCATTGTCAGCATTTTCAGGCTATGATTTTCCTGTCGGATTAACAAAGGCCTCTTCTTGTACGTTCCGCTTTTAGAAAGGTGCATGTACTTGATTTCTTCTTGTTGTTCCCATGTAGCTTCCAACCTTAACTTCCCACGACTGACTTTCTGAACTTGACCTTGGGACGGTCTAGAAATTGAATGTGTCTAGATAAGCTGGTGGTAAGTGCCCTTTTGTTGTGTATCGAGAGCATACACATGCAAGAAGGATTATTTTTTCTCCACCTCTAATTTCTTATTTTAAACGCACCTCTCCGTCACCTTTCAGAACTGGCACAGTATTCACTGAATGGTCTTCTTGCTTTAGTTTGGAGCTAATGCACTGGCCAAGAAGAGCCAAGTGGAAATTTTGACTAAAACTAAAGTCTGGAATACTTTAGGGTTATAATATCCCTTTCTTGAGTATGCAGACTGAAAGAGGCCACATGCTGACTGACAAGCTCAGGGGAGGCCTGCATGGTGGTCTTGCAAACTCAGAGACCTAAAGCAACCACGAAGGATGGTCTGAAATTAAACTTCAACTAAAAGCACTTATGGTGGGCAGTTATGTCCTAGGCCAGTTATCTTCACTAACAAGATCAACCTTTACCTTAACTGAGCCTATCTGTCTTTTTGCATCTATGATAACATACCCTTGAAATGTCTGGGTAACTTGTAACTTCCCTTTTTCTGGAGCCACTGGGCACCAGGACATATACCACAAATTCTTTCATTATCATGTTAATTGTTCCTGCACCCACCTAAGTATGTGTCCATCATTTTATTTTTTATCCAATCCCAGGGGTTCCCCACCCCCCTCATTGCTTTATCCCACCTCCTTAATCTACAGATGTAACCCACCATTCTCTGGAGCACTATCTCAATTCGTTGAGGTTCTGCTTCCCATCATATGTCAACAGTTTGGCTCAAATAAACTCACAGAAATTCTTTACAGGTTTCAATGGTTTTTTTTATGTTAACAGGTACTTACTGTGTCAAAGTCAATGAGGCGGACATTTTACATATTTTATCTCCTTTAACCCTTACAGCACCAAGAGGTAGGTAGCCCATTTTTCAGATAAAAAAAAAACAAAAACACAAGGCTTGCCCTAACTGGTTTGGCTCAGTGGATAGAGCGTCAGCCTGCGGACTGAAGGGTCCCAGGTTCGATTCCGGTCAAGGGCATGTACCATGGTTGCGGGCACATCCTCATTAGGGAGTGTGCAGGAGTCAGCTAAATCAATGTTTCTCTCTCATCGATGTTTCTAACTCTCTATCTCTCTCCTTCTCCCTTCCTCTCTGTAAAAAATAAATAAAATATATTATAAAAACAAAAACAACAAGGCTCACAGATCGTCTTTTGCTCACAGTGGTCACACAGGTAATATGTGAAGGAACAGGATTTAAATACACAACTGTTTGATTCCAAAGCATTTCACTGCCGAACATGTGATTCTGCCTCACGTATAATGCAGTTAGATGACATGTTAGGACTATCAAAAGGGATTTCAGAAGTAAAATGCATTTTTTCCTCACACAGCAATACCCTATTTTAGAGGAGAGAATGAATTGGCAAGGTTTCACAATTTGCTAAGACTATCAGATTAAAGAACTAGATAAAATAGTGTTGAAAGCTCATTCTCTTGGTATTATATGAATATTCTAGAGAAACTTCAAAAGCCATGGGTGCCAAAGGCCTTTCTGTTTCATTAAATGCTTACTCTTTCTACCCTGTTTGACTCAGCCTGTATAGAAAATGCCAGAGCTGATGTGACGTCACTTGCACCACATAGGCACCCTTTTCTTCTTTGCCAAGTCCCCTGGTGTCTGATAACACCTGTGTGGATGTGTCTGTTGCGTGTGAGTGTGTCTGTTGGGTGTGAGTGTGCTGCTGAGATGGGAGGAGAAAGGACAAGTTGGGTTCATTAGCATCTACCAGGTACTGGGCACTATGTTTTTTCATGTTCTCTCACTTAAATGCCACATCAGCCCTATGGGCTGAGCGATGTTACCCCGATGTTATAGTTGAGGAAACCGAGGCTCGAAGAAGTCAGGTAGCCTCGAAGTGCCAGAACTGGAACTCAAACCTAGGATTCTCTGTTGTTGATTAAATTAGTATGAGATCTAGTTCATAAAATAAGATTTTAGGTTAGTATTTACACACTTTTTTCAAAATGCGAGATTCATAATATCAGGCAAAATTTTATGTATTTGGTATGAGGAGGCCATACTGAATTGATTTTTAAAAATTCATTACAGTACACCCCCCTTATCTGCAGTTTCACTTTTCTCAGTTTCCATTATCTGCAGTCAACCACAGTCTGAAAATATTAAATGGAGAATTCCAGAAACAAGTAATTCATCCGTTTTAAAATACATACCCCTTCTGAGTAGCGTGATGGAATTCTGAGCCATCGCACTCCATCCAGCCTGGACGCAAATCATCCCTTTGTATCCACACTGTACTCACTCCTTACCCATTAGTCGCTTAGTAGCCCTCTCCATTATCAGATGACTGTGGTGATATCACAGTGCTTGGGTTCAAGTAACCCTTCTACTACTTAGTAATGGGCCCAAAGTGCAAGACGCTAGCAATTATTCAAATTTTCAAGTGATGCTGGCAATTTGGATGTGCCAAAGAGAAGTCATAAAGTGCTTTCTTTGAGTGAAAAGATGAGTACAGTACAATAAGGGAATTGAGAGAGAGAGAGAGAGAGAGAGAGAGAGAGAGAGAGAGAGAGAGAAGAGAGAGGAGAATACATTCACATGACTTTTATTACAGTGTATTGTTATAATCTTTCTATTTTATTTTTTTAAGAATAGTTTATTGATTTTTTAGAGAGAAAGGAAAGGAGAGGAAGTGAGAGAAACATCGGTGTGAGAGTACAACATCGATCGGCTGCCTCCTGCACATCCCCTAGAGGGGTTCAAGCCTGCAACCCGGGCATGTGCCCTGACTGGGAATCCAACCAGCCACCTCCTGCTGCATGGATGACACTCAACCAACTGAGCCACACTGGCCAGGGCCTATTTTATTTTTGGTAAGTGTTGTTAATCTCTTACTTTGCCTAATTTATAAATTAACTTTTGCCATAGGTATGTATGTATAGGAAAAACAGTATATATAGGATTTGGTACCATCTGTGATTTCAGGCATCCACTGGGGGTCTTGGAATATGTCCCCACAGATAAGGGAGGACCACTGTACCTTGTTTTCAAACATAATGCTTTGCTTTAAAGCTCTAGGGACCCTTGTTTACGCTTTAATTAAACAGTTTACTTGAAACATGAGCATAATACTTGGAGCTTGGCACTGACTATTACAAATTTAAACACTAACAAATGTGTTATTATAAACCCGGCTGTTTGTTTAGGGGAGCTGTGGACATTTATAAACCACTTGCTCATAAAAAGAAACACCACTTTATGTGACAACACTGAAATATGTGCCGTAGAGAGTTCCACTCTTGCTGCCTATTTCTAATAAATGAAGGCCTCTGCTCATTCATGTTGCTCTTGATAGTTATAAAAAAAATCACTCCCCTCCTAGCCTCGAGCCCACAGGGACAAAATAATTGGCAGTTTCGAGAACAAAAGAACAGTTTGAAACCATGTGTCTGAGAGTGGACTTGCAATATCAAAGAGTCCCTACTGGACAAAATTTGCGATGGGACAAAGGCACTGGAAGGAGAGAGAACATGTGTATTTATGCTGCCACGTCATTCCAAAATTTGTCATTAGACCTCCGAAGGAAACAAAAACTGATTTTTCTGTCCCCATTTTACATTATCTGTGCTCTCTCATAGAAGGAAGCAATTTTGCCGTTTTGAGGGTTATTCCTTTTGAATGCTCCTCAACTATATTGTACACGAATTTCATAGTAAATGTGGCAAGAGAAGGAGGCTCAGGCCTGCAGGCATGAGGACAGAGTTCTAATCCTGTGAAAGGTCAAATGGAAGCTATCATTGTGGCCCTCAGGTGTCACAGACCTGACCATCATACACACCTACTTCCCTGCCATCTTCTAGCTTCTTTCTTCGTCAAGGGGAGTAAGCCTCTATGGCAAGCATGTCAAACTTGAGGCCTGCAGGCTGCATGTGGCCCACAATGAGTATTTTTGTGGCCCAGCCAATATAACAGTATGTAAGAAACGTTTTAATAAAAATTTCATAACTTAATTTTTACAATATCCTGTTATACATAATTATTAGTAATGAACTACAACATTCGCTAATGACTGATTACTATAATTTGTTGCCTTCATTTCCCTTACACGCCTTATGCACAGGCACACCAGTTCTCTCCACTAATACCAGCAGCAAATATTTTAGCAGTGATTGCTGCGTCGTTAGTCTTGGACTGACTTGTTTGGTGCGCGCAACAGGAAATATTTCGCTTTCAGAGAACAAGAAAAATAGGTTTATTTGCATTGTGCTTATTAATTTGTGCAGTTATTCAGTGTCTGGCAAGTTAATGTTCAAGAAAAATATTAATTTTATTATAATGTTCTATTATGTTAACGATTACTCATTTATTTTAGCCCTTTGTATACAGCATGTCTCTATTGAGAGCTTGTTTGGAGGTTCTAGCAGGGGAGCGCAGCTACTCATATACCCTTGACCGAAGACCGGTCCTCTCCTGAGGGGGGGTGGGGGGGGCGGGGAAGGTCGTCCTCTTCGACCAAGCGCACATGGATCATGGATCGGTGAGGGAAGAGGGGGACACCCGCCTAGCCAGCCAGATCAGCCGAATCAACCCTGGCGATCAATGGGGTGACAGATGTCGCAGCCAGATCGCCCTCACATCCCAGCATGTCTCTGTTGAAACAAACCTACATTTCTATGAAAATTGAAGCTTTTGTCTTTTTGCGGCCCACATAAACTTAAACCTTCTTTATTTGGCCCGGGTTAGCCTTTGAGTTTGACATGCTTGCTCTAGGGATCTAGTTCAATGTTTTAAGCCTGTGGATGTTTACATCAGAAGTCCTGCCTTAACTCAGGGAATGATTCTGAGAAGTAGAGTTGCTAACTAGTGGTCTTTTTTGCCGGGAGCCGGTCCATCCTTGCTGTTTCAAGGGACTTGGCATATATGGCATACGGTTCTTAATATGTTTGCTCACCTTCTTGGTGCTGTGTTTTAACCAAGATCACCTCTCCGAGAAAGGTTGAATCCCCAGGTAGGGATTTCCCCATGAAGTTAGGGAGGGAATAAAACCCCTCAACTAAGTGCCAGGCGGGTAATTAATCACTTTAACTATGAACAATCATGCTTAAGCTACATAATCTTTACTCCCTGGAATGGAGATAAGAAACGCCCTAACCTTTGGAATAGAGATTGATAGGATTGGAATCAACTGGTATAAATACAGATGCAACAAGACAACAACAGACAGAATTCAGAAGACAGAAAGACTCAGAACTTAGAACAAGACAATAAACAGCAAAACCTCTCTGGAGATCCAGACCAGAACTTGGCTGGAGATCCTGGCTAGAGATCCTGGCTAGGCTGCTGATCAACTGAACACTGTCTCCGTGTCCTTCCTTCTTCGCCGACTCCGTCTACACCTTTGGGGACCCCTGGACCCGCTGGGGCTGGACCCCGGCACTTTTTCACGAACGTTTCTGTAGTTATCTTGGAACTTGCTCAATGGATATCTATACTATTACTCCTGTCCCATTAACTCCACAGAGTCTAAAAGGTGCAACTAAAGATTACATCTTGGAAGAACATTAAGAAATCAGTTCTTAATCCATTAAAATGCATTCTATTTTGGACGCAGCGTGGGGGCCACTGTACTCTAGTCAGCCCATTCCTCCCCGAATCGAAAGCATCAAAGTTCCCGATGGGAGAGGAATAGAAGCAGGTGTCGGCTAAATCATAGCTTGTTTTGAGGCAGTGTTAGCATAGATAATATATGTGAGCAACTGTATGCCACATTGATCTGCTATTGCCATTCTAGAGGAGATCTCAACCTAATGGTAGAGTCCGTTTGGCCAATACCTCATAGCTGACGGATACGAATTCTTTACAACGCCCCCGGATTTACACACACAGCCTCTCCATCGGATAACGTGAGCCAACGGTTACTCCGGAGCCTTGCTCCAAATCATCAGGGATCTCCCGGCGCCCAACCCTGTCGGCGAGCGAGCGAGCTGCCTCTTTTATGGCATATGTAAGTCTGCTCCTGCCCAAACTTGCGACAGGAGAGAGCGCCTGTTCTCAGAAGGTAGAAAAGGCCTACCGACAATTAGAGAATCGAGGTACAAATGTCATCTCTCGAGAGCGGAAGGCACCTGCGGTGATGAGAATGGCTTATCGCACACTTGGTCACTGCTCTATCATACACTTTAGCCTAGTCTACCGTGAGCTTCATCAGCGGGCTGGCACTGGCGCTGTTAAAACAATCATAGCAGAAGCTGTTGAGCAATCACGATTCTCTGGGCTATTGATGGTAAAAAATGTTCTGACCTAAATAATTACAAACAAGGAAGGAGACATCAAATACATCCGCTTGCTCGAGATAAACGGACAAGAGGGGAGCTGGCTCGTTTTGCCTATTGTGTAAGGAATCTGCAGAAACATGGCATCCATGCTCCATTTGCTCGAGGTCTCGGGCTTCCCGGGGTGACCCAAATGGAACATGGGCCATCCCCCGTTTATCCGCCATTGCCCTTGGGGCCGCATCGGTCTACCAAAGCACACTCGCAGGGGTGAATATTGATCCTCGGCATCAGCCCCTGAAGGAAGCAGCCCACCCAGCTGAGCTAGGGCTACAGAGCATCCACAATGCAAGGAAATTGCCTGAAGCGGAGATCTTACCGGGGAAGAACGAGAGGGACTACCTCAGTTCACTCGGAGAAGTGAAAAAAATCAACCAAGATCAAAGACAGCAGGAAGAGAGGGCTGGAGCGGAACTATTGAGAAGACTTACAGAAAGGGAAACAGGCCCAGGCCCACAGGATGAACGTCTACTAGGCAGAGGAGAGACGCCTCCAAGCGTATCTCCATCACCGCAGCCACCAGTATCCTATCGGCCTCCTGTGTCCCCCTATTCCGGTTTACCAATTTGGAAGCATGTCCACCAGCAGTTAATTGGGGAATCCACTCCACCAACACCTCGTCCGGTTAGAACACCACGACCGCCCTCCAGGGACACCATGCCTGCTCTGGAGGACTCTGAACCTCCTAGGGTTGATATCAATGATTACCTCCAAGACAGCTCTGGACATAGCCCCTGGAGGACCAGAAGACTGAGTTGAGTTAGCAAGTATACAAGAAGAGGATAGCGAAATTATAAATGGGGAACAGCATTCCATCCCTGAATTTTTTGAGGGTGAAAGAACCGCTGAAGAGCCACAAGGGGGGCATCGGGAGCCATTGGGCCTGGATATATTTGAACAACCTTATGAGAGCATATCAGCTACACAAGAACTTTTGCAGGTGACAGGACCAATGGTAGCAGAGATACTAGGGGGTAGATCACACCCAGTAGGATGGAGAAATGCCATGGGACAAATTCTTACTTATCCAGACAGTTTCCAGAAGCCTACAGTATGGGAGAGTCTGCTACTCTAACAAGTGATTTCGGTCTTAGGGAAATCTGGCTGAACGGACAGACCACGGACATCCTGAGCACAGGTCTTCGCGAGCGGATCTACATTTGGCATTCCCGTGTTCGCACCTTGGACATTCAGGAATCCTAATATATAAAAACCCTGGGTCTGTCACATCCACAACCACCAGAGACTCGACCTAACACTCAGGCTGCCCACAGCAGGCTCTGGTGGGTGAGGACTCGTGGCAGCGGAGATGGGGATGGGGGAGGCAAGGCCAGCATTCACACTCACTCACAACTGCACACACGCACAGACACACACAGCACCCACCAACTCACAGCCTTTTCTCCCTTTTTTTCCCTCCTTCCTAACTTGCTCTCAGAGCCTCTCTCAGAATGAGGAAACAAAACAGACTGGGCCTGAAGAGGCCTGGATGGAAGGGAGGGTGAGCAGAGGGTGGAGCGGCCCCCACTGGCCCCACCCCCAACCCCAGCTGGGAAAGAGGAAGAGGGACACAGGGAGGCAGGGGGTGTGGAGGACTGCTGAGAAAAACAAAGAGAGACAGAGACTGGATGAGATCAGGCTGGCAGGGGCAGGAAGTTGGGGGCAAGGTCAGGCCAGCAGGGGAGAGCAGTTAGGGGTGATCAGGCAGGCAGGTAGAGGCAGTTAGGGGTGATCAGGCAGGCAAAGGGTTAGGAGCAACCAGACAGGCAGGCAGAGGCAGTGAGGTGTGACCAGGCAGGCAGGCAGGTGAGTGGTTAGGAGCCAGCAGTCCCAGATTGCGAGAGGGATGTCTGACTGCCAGACAGGGATTGGGCCTAAACTGGCAGTCGGACACCCCCCAAGGGGTCCCCAATTGGAGAGGGTGCAGGCTGGGCTGAGGGATCATCCCCCGCCCCGCATGCACGAATTTCGTGCACTGGGCCACTAGTAATGATAATGACTGTATCATCCATCTCACTGTATGCCTTGCGGTATGTACTTGCCTTGCTGTGAAACCAAACCACATAAACTGTGAACCTCCGAATGGAGCATATTCCTGAACCTCCATCTTTTGTACCCCCGCGGTTTGGATGATATTTTTATAGAATCATTTTTATTTTTATCTTTATCTTTTTGAAGTTTTCTATACATTATCATATGGAGAACATTAAGAAGAAAAGAAAGATTACATCTTGCAGTAAACTAGATTTAGAAAACAAGATAACCTCGGATTAACATTGGATTATATACATAATACTCCAAAAGTTACATCATAAGCAGTAAAACAAAATCTTCCTCCCCCCCTTGCCCCGTTTGCCCAGTGAACCACCCTGGAAACAGTGCACAGGCTGTGCTGGGTGTTTTAAATACTGCTTCTGCTCATGGGGAAAGTGCTTTGGTAACCATGGGCCCTTGGCTTTCCTGGACCCAAAATTCAAGTTTTCTAGTTCATCTAGAACTGATAATGGACATTAGGAGACTGGTTCTATGCTACGTAAACTTTCTACATGCTTAATGTTAATCTAGAAATTAGAAGTGTTGCTATTTACTGCAGGAATTATTCTTTTCAAGGACCCTGGAGCACATGTCTACTGGTCAGGAATACCCTCTCTTGAAAAATACTGTAAAACACTGTGATATTCTTCAACTGTAACTTGCTTCTTCCTGGGCATTAAGAAACTGTTATATTAACATTATCCCGTGGATAACCTGATTATAAACTGATCTATTAGCTTTGAGTTTTGGGGTTGTTTCCTGTGTATATGTCCAAGATAAAGACTGACCTTTTTTGTACATGAATTATATCTCAATAAAGCTGTTACTAAAAATTATATTGAATAAATCTATCCTCAATACCAGTTTCTAAAATACTGTTAATCATTCTCCATTTGTTTCCTATTGTCTCCAGTAACTTATGTAAGAAAAAGAATTGTTCTCACATAGGCTAACTTGGAATTTACCACCAGACAGAGTTCTCCCTAAGTGTAGCACTAGTAGCAAGAACATCATGTTACAGAAGTACCTGAAGCTAAACATGAGGCATATACCTGCCTACACATATTTGTGTTCTGGTTCAAAGCTAATTAGACCTTGTGTGACTCAAATGCCCCAGATCTCTTACCCTAGATAAAAACTCAGATTAATCCAGTAGAAACAATAATAGTAAAATGAAAAAGATAAAAAGAATATGAGTTAAAGGGAAAAAGCTAAAGAAGAGGCAAATGCAAGAGATGAAATCACAACTCAAGTAGTAGAAAGAGACTCATGTTGCCTTCAGGGGTATATGTTTCAGGACTCTTTTTCTCTAAAAGAATAAACTAGTCACAGAGAATGTAAAGTTCTTCCCAAGTACACAGTGAACTAGCCTCAAAGGTGGACTAGGACCCAAGCTTCTTTTTTTTTTTAATAGATGTTTATTGATTTCAAAGAGGAAGAAAGAGAGAGAGACAGAAACATCAATGATGAGAGAGAATCATTGGTCAGCTGCCACTTGCTTGCCCCACACTGGGGGTCAAGCCCACAACCCCGGGAATCAAACCAAGACTTCCTGGTTCATAGGTCAACTCTCAACCACTGAGCCAAGCCAGCCGGGCTAGAACCCAAGTTTCTTGATCACTCGTCCAATACTTTATTCTGTCCCGCTATCATTTAACCCTTTGGGTCCTCTGCCCACATAGTAAGGGACTGCAGCTGACCAACAAACAAGTAAGCTTGGAAGCAGATTCTTCAGCCCTAGTGAACCTGGGATGACTGCAGCCCATTGGACACCTTGACCTCATGAAAAACCCCAAGCTAGAATCACCAGTTAAGCTGCTTCTAGATTCCTAACCCACAGAAACTTTGATTAATAAGTGTTTGTTGCTTTAGCCTGCCACATTTCAGGATAATTTGTAGCACAGCAATCGATAATTAACACAATATGAATACGATATTCTCCCACACAGAATCAGGCTGACCTGTGCGACCAGTGGAATACTGCAGCAATAATGGTATGCGCCTTTTGAAGATAGGTTCTAAAAGTTATTGCAACTTCTGCTTTGAACCTGTGGATTATTCACCCTGGGGAACGCCAGCTGCCAGGTCATGAGCAGACTCAGGCAGCCCTGTGCAGGAACCAACTTGCCTGCACCACCCTGTCACCAAATGAGAGACCAACCTTGGAAGTACAGTCATGCATTGCGTAGTGATGTTTCGGTCACCAACAGACCACATATATGACAGTGATATACCAAATAGACTAGGTGTGTAGTAGGCTATATCATCTCTATGATGTTTGCAAAACTACAAAATCACCTCACAGACACATTCCTCAGAACGCATCCCTATCGTTAAGTAGCACATGACTGTGTATCTTTCAGCTCAAGTTAAGCCTGCAGTGATTCCAGCCCTTCGGCCTTTGAGTCCTCCAGCTGAGGCCCGGACATGGCAGAGCAGAGAGGAGCCGTGCCAATTGTGTCTTCTCTAAATCCCTGCCCCACCGCAACCATGTGATAATGAAAGCAGGTTTCCCGGTGCTCCTATGAAATGATGTAAGGTGAAGACATTATTACCATCAATTTATATGGGGGAAAAGGAGCATTCACAAACCCCACAAAATAGCCTATCAAATCTTACCAAACAACACCTAAAACTAAAATAACACTAACATGCAGTAAAAGCAGGAATCATATAACTACACACTGTGCTTTATACACCCATCAATCCACTCAAATAGGCTTACCATCTTATCCATTACTGGATGCTGACTCAAAAGACCACTCTGCTACTAATAGAACCAATAGTAACTTTGGCAGATTTCAAAATTCTTTCGCGATGCATGTAAATACTAGTACGATTGGTGGGTGCAGGCAAGTTCAATGCACTCACCATGTCTTTATTCCATTCGCCGTGATAAAAACAATTACATCCTGTTTTACTCTAAGAATAACATAACAGTCTTAGGAACTCTCGCAGGCTTTTCTGATACTTTAGTACTCATCTTGCTAACCACTGCACACCGTAAAGTGAACTGACGCACAGATGCGCACAGACGCGGTTCAGATCTATGGGGCTTGATGCTGAGATGCTGAGTGTAGCTGCAGGGGAAAGAACTCGCAGGACCACTCTCACTGAGGGGTGACCCTGCCTCCAAAGAGCTCCCTGAAAATAAAAACAGAATGCTGTTCTCACTTGTGGCCTTTTGCTGTAAAGGTAAACATTCTCTTAGAGTTCTTTCTGTTGGGAAAGACAGGTACTGATGTGGTTCTTTTATAAAGCGAAGTGGAGCAAAGCCAACTTCCAAAAAGCAAGAGGGGGATACCTGTGTTGCTGTCTTAACCAACTTAGTTTTGAGTGATTTATGAAGTAGTCATAGGTAACTAGACAAATGTATTGACTGTTTTGTATCTTCCAATTGCATTTTTTAAAAAAATGCTTTTTCATGTCCATGTCAGTATATTAGCGCCTTTTGAAAAATGTTGATGTAGATGTGCAAACAGCTACTTCCACACTCCTTTTCCTCTGACCAGACTCTCTGTTGATACTGTGTGGTGTGGATATCAGAGAGAATTTGATTTGTCACAACAGCGAAGTGTTGCAGCATAAGCGGCTAACGGTGATGTGTAGCCGACAGAGTTCTTGGTAGAAAGAAGCTTACATAATGTCTTGAAATGGGGGTGTGGACATCCCTTTAATCTGTGTATGAGCCTCTCATTGTTACTCTCGTTTTCTGTCCTGACTGCATCGGCTGCGGAGGCATCTGAGATGAGTGTTACTAGAGGAAACTGTTCTCTTACACAGTCAGTTCACAGTCTCCCCACTGTAGGCATCGCCCCCACCTCACTGTTGCCCCTTGGCCTGTGCTGGTGCTGCTGACCTGCTGAATCTTTGCCATATTACCAAGTCACTCAGCAGCCTCCTGAGAGCATCCACTCTCTCCCTAAAAATAGGG
Source organism: Myotis daubentonii (assembly GCF_963259705.1). Classification (NCBI taxonomy): domain Eukaryota; kingdom Metazoa; phylum Chordata; class Mammalia; order Chiroptera; family Vespertilionidae; genus Myotis; species Myotis daubentonii. The sequence continues at coordinate 173,803,165 of NC_081840.1, forward strand.
ACCCTCTGTCAGGCACAGCGGCTCTCAGTCCTCAGCCCTTCCTCCCACATCTCAGTGGGAATGGAACTTGTCTTGCTTCTCTTCTGCATGTTCTGGAGCTGAGGGGCTCTTTTGGGGTGCGGGCTAATTGGCTCCGTGAGTCTTCTCCAGCTAGTCAGAGTGCTGCACAATTTTATAAAGCCTTCTTGTTTATCCGAAGACAGTAGCAACTCGTTCTCTATCCAGGAAGAAGCCTGGGGAAAACTCTTTTCAGATTTCAGATGTTCTATTTAGCTAAGAATGGAAGCCTTAGTCATCAGCAAGTTAATCTTTCACCTTGTAGGTAAAAGTAATAACACGAGCAATTTGTAAATTCATCCTGTGTGTATTCAGCATGCAGCAATGCTTTTCAATGCCTTTAAATACCTTCTTATCCATGCAGGCCTACAAGTGAACATAGAATTCTGTTTGATTATAGTAAAGCATGCCTTTCTGTATCTTCAACAGAACAGCATGCCGTACACGGCAGTGTATCATGTACCAGACCACACAGCATTTAGTATGAAGTTATGATCATGTTTCTACCCAAAGCCAGCCCTCGTGGAGGGGCGAGGGGAAGAGCTCCAGGCGTCCTGGAAAAGTTTAGCAGTTTAGTTTATGAAAACAATGAAGGAAAGAATGAAGAAAATATTTAAGAGTGCTTGCAGATCTCCAAAGGTCTCCCACTGAATTGGGCCTCCAGGGACTCACCAGCTTTGAGACTATCCCTCAGGAACAAACTCTCAGTTGGAGAAAGCTGCCCCGAGACACAGCGGCAGTTCTGGTCACCAGCACTGAGCTCACCACGTAAATCATTTCCTCCTTCCTTTCTCTCCCTGTCTGCACCCGCCACTGCTCGTCCCTTCTTAGCAGTGTAAGGAACAGTGAAGAACACAGCTTCGAGAGACACCTTTGGTTCAGATTCCCCAGCTCAGCCACTTAGTAGCCATGAGGCCTTGGTCATGCACTCAGCCTTTCTTTGTGGTAGTTTCCTCATCCTATCTAATAAGGAGGGAATATGCTATTTGACTGCCACACCTTCAAAGATGGCAGCGCCCACAGCCACAAGGTGGTGGCGCCCAGTCCCCTCAGCCCCACCGGGGCGACAGGCACACCCTGCCTCCGGAGACCCCCGTCCCCTCAGCCCCCCAGCCGCCCAAGGCTCAGGTAACCAGGGCCAGCTGAAGCTTGCGCTGCGGCAGTGGCAGCAGCAGAGGTGTGATGGGGCATCGCCTTCCCCTGATCACTAGGTTGCCTCCCACCCCTGAGGGCTCCAGGACTATGAGAGGGGGCAGGCTGGGCTGAGGGATCCCCCCTCCAGTGCATGAATTTTCATGCACCGGGTCTCTAGTCTATAAATAAAATGAGTTTGCTATTAATAGGATCTATCTCCCTGGATCGGTATGGGGCAGTGGTCAGCAAACTGCGACTTGGCAAACTGCGGCTCGCGAGCCACATGCGGCTCTTTGGCCCCTTGAGTGTGGCTCTTCCACAAAATACCGACTTCTGCACATGGGCCACGAAGTTTCAATCGCACTGTACATGCGCGCCCCCATGTGGTATTTTGTGGAAGAGCCACACTCAAGGGGCCAAAGAGCCACATTTGGCTTGCGAGCCACAGTTTGCCGAGCACAGGTATAGGGGGACTAAATAAAATTATATTTGTTAAATCTTTAGAATTCTGGAACACAATTGTTAGTTATTATTTTTTTCACTAGAGGCCTGGTGCACAAAATTCGTGCATAGGTAGGGCCCCTAGGCCTGGCTGGAGATCAGAGCCGATCTGTGGGGCAACCAGCAGGGTGGTCAAGGGGCCCCACTGGCACCTGATTTGGCTGGCCTGGGGCCTGCAGGCTGGGGGCAGCTCCTGCATTGAGCATCTGCCCCATGGTTGTCAGTGCGAATCATAGCAACTGGTTGTTCCACTGGTCATTCCACTGTTCGGTCAATCTGCATATTAGGCTTTTATTATATAAGATTATTGTGCCTCTCCATTCTGTACTTGTCAATTTGGGCCTCCATAGCAAAATACTACAGACTGTGTGTCTTACACAATAAGAATTTATTTCTCTCGAGAAACCAAGATGGCAGCATAGGTTAACGCCGGAGATTGCTGCCTCGAACAACCACTTCAAAAAACAACTAAACGACAGAACGGACATCATCCAGAACCACAGGAAGGCTGGCTGAGTGGAAATTCTACAACTAGGAGGAAAGAGAATATCATACCCAGACTCAGAGGAGGCTCAGTGCTGAAGTGAAATACTGAGGTGCGGAGTGCGCGCAGAGCGGGCTGGCGGCGGAGGGCACGGTTGTTGTTTTCAATCGGGAGGGAGTTTCAGACTCTGAGCTCCAGATCTGGGCAAGTCTCTGGGGACCCAGACTCAAACGGGAGAAGCGGGACTGTCTGGCTTTGGTCGGAACTCGAAGGCAGCTTTCTCTCCGAGGTTTGCAGCGGTTGCTGGGACTCTGAGAGGCAGAGCCTCTGCGGACTGGACTGAGAGCAGCCATAACTGCTCGCTCCACCCACCTTGTAGATCCCCAGGGACCCGACCCGCCCAAGCCCTGCGCAGAGCCATTTGCCGGATAGCCTCAGGCAAACGCTAGATTAGCACCACCCTAGAGATCCAGCACAGAAGGCCTCCCACTGCAGACACAGCGGACTCTCATAGCCAGTTAGCCTGGAGGTCAAATCACCCCCGGTATTGCCGACATCAATCAAGGCTTAAAGGCAACAAGACTGCGCACAAAGACCACTAGGGGGTGTACCAAGAAAGCATAAAAAATGCAGAGACAAAGAAACAGGACAAAACTGTCAATGGAGGATATTGAGTTCAGAACCACACTTTTAAGGTCTCTTAAGAACTGTCTAGAAGCCGTCGATAAATGTAGTGAGATCCTCAAGAAATCTAATGAGACCCTCGATGTTATGATAAAGAACCAACTAGAAATTAAGCATACACGGACTGAAATAACGAATACTATACAGACTCCCAACAGCAGGCCAGAGGAGCACAAGAATCAAGGCAAAGATTTGAAATGCGAAGAAGCAAAAAACACCCAACCAGAAAAGCAAAATGAAAAAAGAATCCGAAAATACGAAGATAGTGTAAGGAGCCTCTGGGACAGCTTCAAGTGTACCAACATCAGAATTATAGGGGTGCCAGAAGATGAGAGAGAGCAAGATATTGAAAACCTATTTGAAGAAATAATGACAGAAAACTTCCCCAACCTGGTGAAAGAAATAGACTTACAGGTCCAGGAAGCGCAGAGAACCCCAAACAAAAGGAATCCAAAGAGGACCACACCAAGACACATCATAATTAAAATGCCAAGAGCAAAAGACAAAGAGAGAATCTTAAAAGCAGCAAGAGAAAGAAAGTCAGTTACCTACAAGGGAGTACCCATACGACTGTCAGCTGATTTCTCAACAGAAACTTTGCAGGCCAGAAGGGAATGGCAAGAAATATTCAAAGTGATGAATACCAAGAACCTACAACCAAGATTACTTTATCCAGCAAAGCTATCATTCAGAACTGAAGGTCAGATAAAGAGCTTCACAGATAAGGAAAAGCTAAAGGAGTTCATCACCACCAAACCAGTATTATATGAAATGCTGAAAGGTATCCTTTAAGAAGAGGAAGAAGAAGAAAATGGTAAAGATACAAATTATGAACAACAAATATGCATCTGTCAACAAGTGAATCTAAGAATCAAGTGAATAAATAATCTGATGAACAGAATGAACTGGTGATTTTAATAGAATCAGGGACATAGAAAGGAAATGGACTGATTATTCTTGGGGGCGAAAGGGGTGTGGGAGATGCGGAAAGAGACTGGACAAAAATCGTGCACCTATGGATGAGGACAGTGGGTGGGGAGTGAGGGCGGAGGGTGGGGTGGGAACTGGGAGGAGGGGAGTTATGGTGGGAAAAAAGAGGAACAAATGTAATAATCTGAACAATAAAGATTTAATTTTAAAAAAAAGAATTTCTTTCTCACAGTTCTGGAGGCTGGGAAGTACAAGATCAAGGTGCCAGGAAGGTGGGTTTTATCTGAGGCCTCTGCTGCTTAGAGGTGACTACCACCTTGCTGTGAGCTCATATGATCTCTTTGTAGGCAGGGAGGGGAGTGTGGAGAGCAAATACAAATGCACACACTGGTGTCTATTCTTATAGAGACATTATTCCTATCAGGGGGCACCCTTATGACCTTATTTAACCTTAATTACTGCCTTAGAGGCCCCATCTCTAAGTATAGCCTACACTGGGGATTGGGGCTTCAACATGTAAATTTGGGGGAGACACAAACATTTATCTATAACATATTCCTCCCCATACCCATACTTAATTTCTTCTTTTACCCTCACTTCCTATATCGAAAGTCAAAACTAGATTTACTAGAAACATTCAGTACATGTGACACGAGCCAACATATCTTAACGCAATGGGTGATGTCAATGGGGACAGGTATTCACAGTTCCTACCTTTTGTTAAAAGATTGCTCAAGCGTCTGTGTCTAGTTAGTAACAAAGATTAGTTTGTAACAGTTACCTAGTCTGTAATCAGTGCTGCATAAAGCACAACCCCAAAACTCAGCGGCTGAAAATAGCAAGCGTTTGTTGCTCACACACCTGGAGTCGGGCACAGGTCCAGGCTTAGGCGCATGATTCTTCTGGCCTCCGTGGCCCCTCTCCTGTGGCAGGGGGGAGACTGACTGTTGGTGAGGTCTCATGTTCTCTGGGAGCCGTGCTCCCCAGGTCTGTGCTGCATGTCGCTCACGTCCTTCCAGCAGACTGGCCGGGCATGCTCTCTGACACAGAGCAGATGTGAAAGAGCCCGTTCCTAGTGCTGGAAGCAGACAGCGAAAGACACTCACGTGTCCTGAAGCTGAGGCCCAGAGGCTCCTGCCACATGGTCCTGGCCAAAGCAAGTCACCAGCACAGTTCCTGCTCAAGAGGTGGAGAACCAGACACTGTCTCTTCATGGGAGGAGTGAGGGATGACAGCCGTTTTGCATTCCACTCCACCATCGTGCCACTTCCACCTCCCCTTCCTTCTTTTTTCACTTAAAATTTTTTTCCACAAATTTAAATTAGAGCAACCATGTGATTATAAATGGAGTAAGTTTTATGTAATTCATCAATCACCCTTTGGGCTCATAGACCATATTTCTATAAATGAGGCCACTGTGCCTATAGCAGGAAAAGTCATTTTTCTTCATAAGGGTGGTTTGTTTGGGGGGAGTTTTTTGGATTTTGTTTGTTTGTGTGTTTGTTTTATTTTTATTGTTGACATTGTTACAGATGTGCCCCGTTTTCCTCCCTCTTTACCCCCTCCACTAACCCCCAAGTAATTTAACTTAATTTCTTGTTGTATTTCTCAAACTGAGAAACTTTTTTATGTGTGCTATATATCACACACACACACACACAAAGAGCATACAGTATGAACCAGAAGGCTGAAAAGTGTCCACAGCTATTTTTGAAAATGCATTACATTCTTAAGTATATTATCATTTACACTTAGCATCTAGATGTGGCCAGGAATGAGGGAATTTGATTTGGGGAAATAGAACTATGATGTGCTGCCACCTTGTGTACTATGCCTATAAGCACCATTATTTTTCATTAGCATCTCTGGAATACTAATCAGAAAAAAATCCTGTAATGAAGGGAGACATTTTGTCCTTGCAGAAGGCAGGGTTTCTTAATCCTTTTGGTGCCCATGGGACTCTTTGGCAACCTATGGACTTCTTTTCATAATAATGGTTTTTTAATGCATAAAATAAAATAATAAGTCTAGAAAGGAAACTATACTGAAATACAATTATCAAAATACCATTTAAAATGACAAATGTGTAATAGACCAATATATGTTTCCTAATTAATGCATTAACAAAAACTATTGGATAGTCTGATAATTACTATGATCTTAAATTAGTAAATAGTAGAAAGAAATTTTGAGATATTGGCAACACTACTAATTTGATATGAAAATGTGTGTCACAGGCTAATGCCATTGTGTTTTATAGCCTTAATTAAAGAAAATTCTAGAAATTAGTAGAAAAAGTTATTTCTTTCTTCAGTTTATGGAGCACTGATTTCTACCATGGGCCGTGGGGTAAACAAAGGCTATAAATTAATCATTTCTGTCCCCTAATGTAGTTTACATTTTGATCACTAAACAAGAAAATATTAGACATCAAAATTTCAAAAATATATCTTATAGAACCTACAAATACATGAAAATATTCACTGAATAAGGTATTTTTAAGAACAAAACACTAGTTTTTCTCTCACAAGTACTGCTTTTCTACATCATGCTGTAATGAACATTTATCTGATATATTTCTAATATTTTTGTAATCATGTATTACCAAGGATAGGCCTACAAAATACATGTGTAGTTTTATTTTATTTCTAAAGGAACCAACGAGATAACCTGGCTTCTAGTCCAGGATTTGTTTTTGCATCGGTTCAGTGACCTTGTACATTTCTCTTCTCCACCTCCCTCTCTCTGTCTCTTCCTTCTTTCCTCCCTTTCTTTCTTTCCTTTGCTCTTTCTTCCTTCCTCTTTCTTCCCTCTCTTCCTTTCTTCTCCTCCTTTTTCTTCACTCTCTCTCCCTTCCTTCCTTTATTTTATTCTTCCTTCAGCAAACATTTGCTAAGAGATGAGTATGTGTTAATCACTGTGCTGAGTAGTGTGGTAGTGATCTCAAGGCCCTCTTAGTCGATCATAATAAAGCATGACCTGGAGAAAGATTTACCCTGAACCTAAAAAATCTTAAGCTTCTGTGTACTTCGTTTTCATGGTCCCAAGGAGACTTACCAATGGTTTCACATGTTTAAGTGGTTTTGTAAAATTTACAAACTGAGAAAATCACACCACAATCAGTTAAGACCACTGTCTCTTTCAATTCCTGCTCCCCCTCATGTTCATCATTTTCAGGGTGCTTAGGCATGTTGACATCCTGCCAAGCAGAAGTTGAATAAGGAATACCTTAGTCTGGATCTCATGAGATCTATTTATGTGCATATTTATTTCCATGCCTGGAGGAATTTATCAACCTTGTGGGTACACATCAATACATATTTAAGAATTTTATTTCATCATTTTTAAATATGTTTTTTAACTAATTTTTGTTTGTTTGTTTGTTTGTTTGTTTAGAGAGAGGGAAGGGAGAGGGATAGAAAGATGGAAGCATTGATGAAAGAGAAACATTGATCAGCTGCTTCCTGCATGCCCCTTACTGGGGATTGAGCCTGAAACCCAGGCATGTGCCCTGACTGGGAATCGAACCCGGGACCTCTTGGTTTGACACTCAACCACTGAGCCACACCAGCTGGGCTATTTAATCATTTTTTGTCTTGCATATTTATTAAGAAACCCACATCTGATTTGTGATTTTAACTTCCAAGAAGGTAGTAGCCAAGGCTATCTGACTGTGAAAATTCATTACATAGGCCTTTCCTCACCCAGATAAAATTCTATGAAGTGATACTTGTATGGTTTTGCCCACTTGGGGCACAAGACACTTATCTAGACTGGTCAGAATCCACTCCATTGAAGTATCTCTTTATATAAATACCTAACGCTGTCTTTGGTTGTTTTAACACATGGCTATACGAAGTTAACAAAATGTGTTGCATATGACAGAAACATCATTCTGCAATGAGACTGTTTTGGCGATGCCATGTGTCCCTTGGCTAGGCTGACCTCCATTTCTAAGAACTCGCTTTCCTGTATGTTTCTGGTTAGGGTGAGCCCCCCAGAGAGATTCTCCTGTGAGATTTAAGAGTCGAGATGCAAAAGCAGCCATTGCATCGCTCACACATATTGTCATTCATTACTTTCTCTCCTCATTGGTGAGAAGCAGCAGCCAAACCTGCCCCAGCTTTACCTTCTGCAGGACCCTCCTTCAGCTCCTCCAAATCCTGGGATTGCTAGTGTGTTTGGCTCCATGCTAAAGGTCCCAGCTTCTGCAAGACACCCATACCCTCAAGGTCAGAGACACACCTGACACAGGTTTCAGTCTGTTTGTGGGCTCCTGCTCCTGCTTACGGTTCCATCTGTCTTCTCTTCCCTCCTACCCTGTGGACTTAAAACTATTTTTATTTTATTGATTTGAGAGAGAAAGAGAGAGAGAGAGAGAGAGAAAGAAAGAGAGAGAGAGAACCATCAACTTGTTTCACTGATTTATGCATTCATTGCTTTATTCTTATATGTACCCTTACCAGAGCTCGAACACACAACCATGGGGTATCAGCATGATGCTCTATCCAATTGAGCTACATGGCCAGGGGTACCCTGTGGACTTTAAACTCTAGTATCAAACAGGATGACAGCTTTACAGAGACTGTTTTCCAGCTCCCACAAATGCATCAAGTCAAATTCCTGTAGCAAATCTCTGGTTGTTATAGATGCATACCCTCATGGATTTGCTTCTCTAATTGAATCCTAATGAGCTTATACATATTTATATACAACGAGAGGCCTGGTGCACAAAAATTTGTGCACTCGGTGGGGAGGGGGTCCCTCAGCCCAGCCTGTGCCCTCTCGCAGTCTGGGACCCCTCAGGGGATGACCACCTGCTGGCTTAGGCCTGCTCCCTGGGGGATTGGGCCTACGCTGGCAATCAGACATCCCTCTGGCAGCCCGGCAGCCCTTGGGGGATGTCCATTTGCCAGCGGGGAGCAGACCTAAACTGTAGTCGGACATCCTAGCACTGCTGAGGAGGCAGGAGAGGCTCCCACCGCCACCGCTGTACTGGCAGCCATCAGCCTGGCTTGTGGCTGAGCAGAGCTCCCCCATGTGGGAGCGCACTGACCACCAGAGGGCAGCTCTTGCATTGAGCGTCTGTCCCCTGATGGTCAGTGTGTGTCATAGTGACCAGTCATTTCCAGTCTTTCTGCTGTTAGGGTCAGTTTGCATATGACCCTTTTACTATATAGGATAGAGGCCTGGTGCACGGGTGGGGGCTGGCTGGTTTGCCCTTGAAGGGTGTCCCGGATCAGGGTGGGGGTCCCACTTGGGTTCCTGGCCAGCCTGGATGAGGGGATGATGGCTGTTTGCAGCTGGTCACACCCCCTTCAGGGTGGGGGTCCCCACTGGGGTGCCTGGCCAGTCTGGGTGAGGGGCTGAGGGCCGTTTTCAGGCTGGTGGGCGACTGAAGCTCCCAGCCTCTCCTTTTTTTCTTTTTTTTATTCTGGGATTTATTTACCTTCCATAATTGAAACTTTGTTGCCGTCACTGGAGCTGAGAGCTAGCTCTTGCTCGCTCCAGCTCTGAGGCCACAGCCTCCTGAAAGCAGGTATCTGGGGTTTGTTTAGCTTCTATAATTGAAACTTTGTTGCCGTCACTGGAGCTAAGAGCCGGCTCCAGCTCTGTGGCCACGGCCTGCTGAAAACAGGTATCTGGGGTTTGTTTAGCTTCTATAATTGAAACTTTGTTGCTTTTGGAGCTCAGAGCTGGGCCGCGGCAGGCGGAGAATCTTGGCTTCCTCTGTCACTGGAGCAAGCAAACCTCCTGCTCGCTTCAGCTGCCTGGCTGCCGGCCGCCATCTTTGTTAGCGGTTAATTTGCATATTGTGCTGATTAGCCAATGGGAAGCGTAGCGAATGTATGGTCAATTACCCTTTTTGTCTTTTATTAGGTAGGATAGACTGCAGTGTCTCTATAATTAATTTCCAGTCTTTCTCACTTGAGGAAAGAATGATTGTGCTTAACCAGTATAGTTCAAAGACAGTCTCTGTTTGGATCCTGTCTGCATCCCCAGCCCCAGTCCAGGACTCCATGTACCCTGTTGCTCCTGTCCCATTACACCCACGCTGGAAGGTTTTCAGAGACCAAAGCCCTCAGTGTCCTCCGCTTGAGCCCTCCATTCTCGTATTCTCCTAGTTCTGCATGCTCTTGGGCATTCAGCATCTTCCTCAAGCTGTGGTATCAGGAGGCTCATTTAAAAACCTTAAAGAGTCACACTGAGGGTGAAGGCGCCCACTCTGCAGCTCTGAGACATTCTCCATGTCACACCATCAATCACGGTCTGGTCGCAGAAGCTCAGGAGTGCTCATGCTCCTCACTGTTTCATCACTTCATGCTTATTATCCTGTGGGTTATAGCAGCTGCCATTGTTAGTCCAGTATTTCCCCAAAAAATATACACTAGGCCAAGTTATACCCATAAAATACCGTATATATCTCTAGAATAGTATTAAGTAGACATATATTTCCAAGGCATGCTGTACAATGTTAGTGGGGTGTACTGATTCAGGGCCAGCTCCAAACTTACTTATGCAGATATCAACAAAGACAGAGCCTTTTATTTCCTATTTCCATTGCACATCCTTAAAAAATAGCTTTGTTGACGTAATAGCTCAACTATCATCTCCTATTGAGATCTTTCTCAATTCCTCCAGAGCTAATGTTTTCTTTGGTTAGTACATAATCTATAATAATAAAAGCATAACATGCTAATTAGACCAGACAGCCAAACGACCTTCTGGACAGCATTCCAGATGTCCTTCTGGACAAAGCCATGGTGGTGGAGGCTGAGGCAGAGGCGGTTAGGGACCATCAGGCAGGCAGGCGAGCAGTTAAAGGCAGTAAGGCAGGCAGGCGAGTGGTTAGGAGCGATTAGGCAGGCAGGCAAGCAGTTAGGGGCAATCAGGCAGGCAAGTAGACAGGTGAGCAGTTAGGAGCCAGGGATCAGGCCTAAACCAGCAGCCAGACATCTCCTGAGGGATCCCGGATTGTGAGAGGGGGAAGGCCAGGCTGAGGGCCCCTCCCACCCCCGCTCCCCATGCACAAATTTCATGCACCGGGCCTCTAGTATCATTATAACAAAACCATAGTGTATGGTGATTGGATGTTTGTCCAGCCCATCCACATGACTATCATACTTTATTCATCCTCACCTAACTGATGTCTAGCATAGTGATGAGTTTCAGTAAACATTTGTTGAATGAATTTTTAAGTTATTTTTATCTTCTCTAAATGTGCCATGCTTGGGAAAAATAACTCATAGTTACTTTTATATGTTATCAAATATCTGCATGGATATTGAAATCTATCCAACAATTAAAATGTTTACTGCCATTTCTGACCCTCTGGATCAGTGCTGTCAGAATTTCTTGCAATGGTGGTTATTATGAACTTGAAATGTGGTCAGCACAGCTCTGGATGTTGGAAAATATGTAAACATTCCACAGAGGTAACCTGTATTATGACTTTGACTCTTTTAAAAATGCCACATGCCCTAGCCCAGTGGTCGGCAAACTGCAGCGTGGCAAACCGCGGCTCGTGAGCCACATGCGGCTCTTTGGCCCCTTGAGAGTGGCTCTTCCACAAAATACCAACTTCTGAGCATGGGCCACGAAGTTTCAATAGCACTGTACGTGCACGCCTGCACATGGTATTTTGTGGAAGAGCCACACTCAAGGGGCCAAAGAGCCACATGTGGCTCGAGATCCGCCGTTTGCCAACCACGGCCCTAGTCAGTTTGCTCAGTAGTTAGAGCATCAGCTCTCTGACTGAAGGATCTCAGGTTCAATTCCAGTCAAGGGCACATACCTCAGTTGCAGGCTAGATCCCCATCCTGGTCAAGGCACATGTGGAAGGCAATCAATCGATGTGTCTCTCTCACATCAATGTTTCTCTCTCATTGTCTCTCCATCTCCTTCCTCCCTCCCTTCCACTCTCTCTAAAAATCAATCGAAAAAATATTCTCAGGTGAGGATTAGCAAAACAAAGAATGCTACAGACAAAGCTTTATCAGTTCCTTCTTTCTAAAAGTCAGCTTTTTGAACCTGAACTGACTAAAGACATAGAGGAAAAATACATTAAGAACAGATATTGATAAGAGCATCTTTTCTCAAAAAAAAAAAAAAGAAGAAGAAGAAGACGGCCTTAAAGTTCAGTAGCATCATTGCTCTTTGGCTGTTTTTAATAACCTTACAAAGTTCTATTTACTTATATTATGTTCCGTTCTATTTTAAAACATTTTCCAAAAAAAAAATCCTGTCAAGGATCTAATAAAATGGGGTAAAAGATAAGGGTATTAGACCAATGTCACCTATATCACAAGTTCATAGGAGTTTTTCAAGGAAGTTCATGACTATGAGTAGGCAGATATTTTATGCAGGACGATGTATCTTTATTATAAAATGAACATGCTATTGTTGATAAATAATCTTCATTTTAGCCTCTCCTTAGAAAAAGTTTTCCTGAGAGCCATTCTGTTAAAATAGCTAGGCACAGTTTAGAAAACACTTTTATACGCAACTATTAGATACAAAGTCAATGCCTGTTTTGTTTTTTGGGTTGTGGGGGAGGGGCACTTTTGTTCTTTTCCACCAAAAAAAAGAAAACAAATCTCTATAGAAATAATTAGTTTATTCAGGATGCTTGATGTCTTTTAAGGGTTTGATGCTTGCAAAGAAAAAAACCACAAAAAACATTTAACTGTGGAAAGGAGGTTTCACCTGGTAAAGTTTATAAGAGGAGGACTGGAAAGTTGATGCTATAACTGCAGGTTTATCATATTTTATGTTATTGAGGAATCCAGGAGACAATTGGCAAGTTTAGGTTTTTTAAAGAGTTTAAATTTAAAGATGCTAATTTTTAACCTCAAAAGAATTAGCTAGCCAACTAGCCTCACAGTGACTAAATTTTAAAATTCACATTTACAGAGCATTTCCTTGATTATTTAACTGTAGACTTTTTGAGTAAATTGAGATCCATTTTTCAAAGGCATAAAGCAATGCCACAAATGTGAAGACAAATTAAGATTCAAGGGAAGTGGAGGGTAAAAAATATAGAAAATGGAATTTGTTCTCTACTTGACAGTCATGATTTGGACCTTTATACATTTGCTAGAAGTAGCTTAATGCATCTGTTTGTACAGACCTGGGTTTTGTTTTGGGTTTTTTAAATATATTTTTATTGATTTCAGAGAGAGGAAGGGAGAGGGAGAGATAGAAATATCAATGATGAGAGAGCATCATTGATTGGCTGCCTCCTGCACGCCCCCTACTGGGGATCGAGCCCACAACCCTGGGCCTGTGCCCTTGACCAGAATCAAACCTGAGACCCTTTGGTCAGCAGGATGATGCTCTACCCACTGAGCAAAACCAGCTAGGGCCAAACCTGGGTTTGAACCTTGGTCCAGCACTTACTAGCTAGTATTCATGGACAGATTCTGTGCTTTAATTTATCTATCAGTAAAATGTAATCATCATGACTTTTTATATAGAACATTACAAACTCAATAAATATTCACCTCAATTATACTAATATTCAGGTCTCTCTCTTTTAGTTTATTTCCTAAAAGGTAAATCTTGATATATGTGATCTTCAATAATATCTTTTATTGTTTTGCACATATAAGCCATAGCAAGATAAATCAGGACAGTTGCAAGCCTGCAGAAAGGGCAATTTCAAGAAATTGCTATTATGAGTCAAACTAAAATTTTACTCATTGCCATAGAAGTGTCTAAGGACATATGCAAAAATAATTAGAAACAGTAAATTTAACAATAATAACAAAAGTAACCATTTACTAGTGGAGCACAATAACAATTGTTAATACCTTGAAGTTGCTAGTGAAATTCTCATTCAAAATTTGAAGTTGTTTTTGTTTTGTTTTTTAATTACAAATAACAGGGAGAGGAGAAGAGGGAATCTGTATTCTGCTCCAGAATTCTTGTAGAAGATGAATCACAGGACAGAGAATCGGTAGTGACAGCTGGAAAAAAGAAAAGCAAGCAGACCAAATCTCTAGCAGGCCTGCAGGATGAAGGGAACATATGAAAAGCCAACCCCAGATAAAGGGGATGACCCAAGTGCTTAGTCAGCAGGAGGGCCCATATGTTACCTGCCAGGGAGGTAGAAAGATGCCCATCAGGAACCCTTACAATCCTAGGATTAGACAATAAATGGAAATGCCCATTGGAGTTAGACAAATCTAAGTCTAAGTCTTGGCCCTCCTATCTGCTAGCAATTCAACATTAGGCAAGTTTATAAACTCTCTAAACTTCATTTTCATTACTGCAAAATGAAGATAATAATTATAGTTTCTTAGTTTTTTTTCTTTTTGCATTAAAAAGGACAACATCTGTAAAGTGCTTAGCACAATTTCTGGCAGAAAGTAAATCATCCTATCTAATAAAAGAGAAAAATGGTAATTGGCGTACGACGATACCCTTTTCATTGGCTAATCAGGGCTATATGCAAATTAACTGCCAACTAAGATTGGCAGTTAACTGCCAACAAGATGGCGGTTAATTTGCATATGTAGGCACAATGCAGGGAGGCGAAAGGGAAAGCAGGAAGAAGCCCCCTGCCACTCACAGTGATCGGAAACGCAGGGGGGAGCTAAGAGCTGGGGGGCAGGGCAAAGGCGGCTCCAGGGCCGCCTTTGCCCTGCCCCCCAGCCATGATCGGAGAATCAGGCGCCTTTGCCGCCCTGGCCAGTGGTAGCAGGAAGTAGGGGTGGAGCCAGCGATGGGAGCTGGGCACGGTCGAAGCTGGCAGTCCCGGGAGCTAGGGGTCCCTTGCCTGGGCCTAAAGCGAAGCCCACAATCGCGGGGCCGCTGCAGCTGCGGGTACCCGCTGCCCGGGCCGGGCGCCTAGGCCAGAGGCGTTATGCCTGGGCAGGGGCGGAGCCTGCAACCACGGGGAGCTGAGGGTCCCCTGCCCAGGCCTGACACCTCTGCCAGAGGCCTCAGGCCTGGTCAAGGGGCCGATCCGATGATTGGTGATCGGAGGGTGATGAGGGTCAACTCCTCTGGCCGAGGCATCAGGCCTGGGTGGGGGGCGGAGCCGGGGATTGGGGGGATATGATGGTCCCCTTGCCCAGGCCTGAAGCCTGGGTCAGAGGCGTCAGGCTTGGGCGGGGGGTGGAGCAAGCGATCAGAGGGAGATGGGGGTCCCCTGCCCAGGCATGATTCCTGGGCCAGAGGCCTCAGGCCTGGGCGGGGGCCAGAGCCAGTGATCGGGGGGAGATGGGGGTCCCCTGTCCAAGCCTGACACCTCTGGCGGAGGCGTCAGGCCAGGGCAAGGGGCCGATCCTGCGATTGGAGGGTGATGGGGGTCAACGCCTGAGGGCTCCCAGTATGTGAGAGGGTGCAGGCTGGGCTGAGGGACACTCCCCCCCCACACACACACACACACAGTGCACGAATTTCGTGCACCGGGCCCCTAGTATATAATAAAAGCATAATATGCAGACTGACCGAACGGCAGAATGACCAGTCACTATGATGTGCACTGACCACCAGTGGGCAGACGTTCAACGCAGAAGCTGCCCCCTGGTGGTCAGTGTGCTCCCACGGGGGGGAGCGCCGCTCAGCCAGAAGTCAGGCTCATGGCTGGCAAGTGCAGCGGCGGTGGTGGGAACCTCTCCTGCCTCCTCTGCAGGCGGGCTGTAAGGAGCAAGGGGTCCCAGACTGCAAGAGCCACAGACTGGAGGGATCAGGCCTAAGCCAGCATACAGACATCCCCTGAGGGGCCCCAGACTGTGAGAGGGCACAGGCCAGGCTGAGGGGCCCCCTCTTCCCCCAGTGCACGAAACTCATGCACTGGGCCTCTAGTTTAATAATATTTATTTGAAGAGCCCTCTTTAATTACTGTAGATAAATAGATATTAATTAAACTATTAATTACCAGGGAGAATTTGCAAGCTAATAACTCTAGACAAAGTCATTTATTAAAGAAGTTATGCCTTTTCTCTTTTTTAAAATCTTGGTGGTTTTTCTTAGACTCTCCTTTATTTTGGTTTGTTGATCTTTCTCATGACCTCCTCACCCTGAACTTCCAAAGTCAGCTATGGTAGGAAATGAGGTCGTACTAAAAATGTCTATGTGCCTCTGAAACCCAGGGCCAGTCTCCACTTGATGTCTCATTTAAAAATATCCCATCTGCCTTAGCCACCCTAGTGAAGGCTTCCGCCTTGGAAAACAGTATAGGCTTCATGTGCACTGGGTGCAAAATGTTATGCCGATAGCAAGAAGGGTAAGTCATATGTACAACCACAGTCAAGGTAATTGGGAAATAAGCATCCTTCCCAATGAACACTTATCACTTACTCTTTAGCAGGCCACTATGCTGCTAGCTATGCAAAGGACATAAAAAAGATCCAGAAAAGCTGATATTTTAAGTGTGAGTTAAATTGTGTTTTAAATCCCTGATGATGTGATGTAGAAAGGAAGGCTGTAATAAGTACAACCGTGAGACTGTCCATTGAAAATCTAAGTCACTTCTCTTGACCTCTCAGTTTCCTCCTCTGAGAAAATAAAGCAGTTGAATGACCTGACCTGTTAATTCCAGGCTAAAACCACCATTGTGTGTATCTATGACTGGGGTGGGCACTTACGGAGCTAAAGACAGCTTAATTTATAGGTGCATTCATCTATCAGAATATAAAAATACATCATTTTAGAAATAGGAGTGGTGGTTAAAAAAAAGATATTAACATATACAGCCCTTGAAAAGTATATTAGTAAGAAGATATAGAATGCGGGGGGGGGGGGGGGGGCGCGAATTAGGCCCAAACACCTTGTTGTGACCTTGGTAAGTCTTCTATCAGCTACTTTTTCATTCACTGACTAAAAATAATTTTATCCATTCATTCACACCTAGAAATTAAGCATTCATTTCTTCAAGTCCACAGTGTATGATATTCAAAAAAAAAAAAAAAAAAAAAAAAAAAGGAGGGAGAAATGATTCATCTGTTGCCTCCTCAGTTTTTAGTTTGATGCCAGAAACAGTAATCAGAAAGTGGATAAATCTATATGATGCTGTATGCATTTCCTAGGGCTTATCTAACAAAGTACCAAAATCTCGGGTGTCTCAAACCAATGAAAGTTTATTGTCTCACTGTCCTGGAAGCTAGAAGGTGGAAATCAGCTATGAATTTCCAGGGCCAGAATCTTTCCTTAACTCTTGGCTTATAGATGCATCAATCCAGTCAAATGGCCATCTTCAAATCTTCTTCCTTCTTGTTTCTGTGCCCCAAATCTCTCCTTTTTATAAGTCATATTGGATCAGGGTCCACTATCATGAACTCATCGTAACCTCATTAAATCCTAGAGATCCTATTTCCAAATAAGGTAATGCTCTGAGATATGGAGGAACGGGGGTTAGAAATTCAATGCATCTTTTTGGGGGAACAGAATGCAGCTCATAACAATATATCTCCCCTTGCAAAGTTTTGTCAGGGACCAGGAAGTGAAAGAAATGTCAGACAGGGCTGTCAACACTTACATAAACAAGATACAGCTAACCGGAACATCAGGAAATTTAGAAATACTGATTAAGATGGATTTTTGCTCAGCTGGCTGAGTCAGTATCTTGGCAATAAAATGTTGTAGGAATAAATATTCATATTCATAATAGCTTGAATTTTTTTTTTAGATTTTACTAGTTTCCAGATACTATCTAAATGTCTGACCTGTATTAATACATGTAATCCCTTCCATAACTCTGCAAAGTAAAAGTTATTATCATCCCCATTTTATAGTTGGGAAAACTGAGGCACAAAGAGATTAAGTAACTTGATCAAAACCATACAACTATTAAGTGACAAAACTAGGATTTGAACAGCAGGGAGTCTGGCTGCAAAAGCTGTGCTGTTTGTTGATCACTATGAATGGTCACTGCATTTACACTTTAATAGTGAAAGAAGACATATCGCCATGAAGCCATGAAGTGACTGAAAAACAAATAGTCTTGCTGGGCCGGTGAGCTAAATGGTTAGAGTGTCCTTCTGTGCACTGAAGGGTCACAGGTTCAATTATTGGTCAAGGGCACATACCTGGGTTGCAGGTTCAGGCCCTGGCTCGGGTCAGGACTTGTGTGGGAGGCAACCAATTGACATGTCTCTCTCATCTCTCTCTCTCTCTCTCTCTCTCTCTCTCTCTCTCTCTCTCTCTCTTTCTGTCCTTCCTTCCTCCCTCCCTCCCTCCCTTCCTCCCTTTCTCCCTTCCACTCTCTCTAAAAATCAATGGAAAAACTATCCTTGGGTGGGGATTAACAACAACAAAAAACAAAACTAACAAAAAATAGTCTTTTGTGCATATCAAAGATTAAAAAACGTGAAATAGAAAAAGTTGAAGGACTGAAAAAAAAGTTGTGCTTTTTTAAGGCTAGATTGGTACATTTAGTAATAGATTCCATTCCTTATGGTTCTTTGAGCAAATCTTATTAAGAAAATGTCTGACCAGCTTTTTTATATTGAAGACATTAAAAGATAATTCTTATAAAGGATGTTAAATAGAAATATGGATGTCAAACACCTAAGAAACAGACCATCAAGTTATTGGTATGTTAATATAGGTTATTTGATATCTAATTTTCATAGAATCTCTAACTATAAATATAAACTATATTTTTCAATTAGAAAAAACAGCATGTATATGTTATAATGATGAAGAAATGTGTTTCCTAAAAATGCAAAGTGGATTTTGTTTCTACAAGATTTTTATTATCCTAGAGAACGCAGTTCTCTTGGCCAAAATTTTCTATCTAGTACTCTTGGTAAAATAAAATTATTTTTTAAGTGGCTATATACTTTTAACATACAAACTTACTGTTTATTGATTTAAATATTCCTTTTAAGTGGTCTTAAAAATGGGTGTATCATTATAGCCTCAATGCTTTAAAAAAATGTATCCTATCTTAAAATTGCAATTACAACTCTGTTGAGCTTTTAGCTTGTTTAACATTTTTGATCGGGCCATTATTTTCAAACTGAACAAAAATATGTTAAGTTATAAAAAGCCTTCACGCTGATCATGTTAAAGTCAATTTTTAGCCAGTGTGCTCAAAGGTTGTAACCGCGACTGGAACTGAGAGTCCCCGATGTGCTGAATCGCACGTCTTCTCCTTGTAATCAGCAGTTTATGTCTGGTTCCTGTGTTTTGCACACTGATGCACTGCCAAACTGCTGTGTTGTAATTTAAGACAAACTTGGGTTAAATTTTATTGTACTAATCTTTTAAATTCATTGTTGTTTCTGTGGTAAATGGTATATTACTTTCCACAGTAATACTATTACTGTTAGTTCAGACATGCTTTATAAGCCACCGTAATTCATGTTTAAAAAGTAATGGCCCTCGCTTCTTGGCCTGTTGGCTAAGATCAAGTTTAAAAGGGAATGTCCAGGATGGAGGACAGTTAAGTTTTGCATCAGGATCCACGCCACAGGCACAGAGAGAAACCTCTCAATGAGCATTGACTTTGAAGGCAGGACGTTGTTGGCAGAGATTATTTTTAGAAACTGGAACATGTCAACCTCATGAAGATGGTCATAATATTTTTCTAGCTGAATGCACATAATAATTTTTAGAGAAGCCATATTTTAAACCTACAAGTGCTTCCTGAATTATATTCTACACTGATCATAGCCAAAAGGCCAAGAAGCAATGAATTATATTTTAAAGGAAACACTTAATATTGTACTCTGCATATTTTTATATCTCATTATAAGTATTTTATTATTGCATTGCTGACTGTTTTAAACCTGTAGATCTCTTAAGAAAGTATTATAAAATGTATTGTAACATGAATACATTTCCAGGTAAGTCAGTTAGTAATTTCCTGAGTGAAATAGCTTCATTATTTAATCCCAAACAAATACCATTTTGTTTTATATCAGGAAACAACTTTATATTTCATTAATGTTGAAGACATGAGGTAATCACATTAAAGGCTTATTATGTAAGCCTTTATGTAGATAAAATATTTTTTTCGATAAATGATGCCTTTGTTCATAAAAGAGTTTTCTGCCGACTAGAAATAAAAGTCAGCATATACAAATGTGTTCATAAGATAGAATAGGTAGTCCAGACATCATTTGAGATTTTGAGTCTTTCATTTTTCTCTAGCTGGTAGCAGACGTAGTCTAAAAATATAAACTGAAATAAATCCTAAAGTAATGTTGGATCAGAGGGGGTAGTAGGAGGGGGAATATTTTTCTAAAGTGAGAAATACAATTATAATTATATAACTATAATTGGTAGATTTAGCATTTTTGGATAAGTAGTCTTATAATAGACTAGAGGCCCAGTGCATGAAATTTGTGCACTGCGGGGGCGGGGGGCGGTAACCCAGCCCAGCCTGTGCCCTCTCGCAGCCCAGGAGCATCAGGGGATGTCTGACTGACAGCTTAGGTCTGCTCCCCTGGGGATTGGGCCTAAGCCGGCAATTGGACATCCTTACTGCTGCCACAGAGGCAGGAGAGGTCTCACAACTGCCGCTGCGCTTGCCAGCTATGAGTCCGGCTTCTGGCTGAGAGGCCTCCCCCTGTGGGAGTGCACTGACCACCAGGGGGCAGCTCCTGCATTGAGCATCTGGTGGTCAGTGCAAGTCATAGTGACTGGTCATTCCGCCGTTTGGTTGATTTGCATATTAGCCTTTTATTATATAGGACTAGAGGCCTGATGTAGGAAATTCATGCAAGAGTGGGCCTTCCTTCCCCCAGCTGCCAGCACCAGCTTCCCTCTGGCACCCAGGACCCAGGCTTCCCTCCAGCTGCCAGCAGGCACCCAGGACCTGAGCTATCCTCGCAGCCCTGGCTTCGTCCGGAAGGTTGTCCAGTCTAATTAGCATATTATGCTTTTATTATTATAGATTGCCAGGATACAAAAAGATTTTCATTAGCGTGGATAAATCTGTGACATTATAAAGTTGAAATAAAACTGGGCACTATTGCCTGGCTTTTGTGGCTCAGTGGTTGAGCGTTGACCTATGAACTAGGAGGTCATGGTTCGATACCCTGTCAGAGAACATGTCTGTGTTATGGGCTTGATCCCCAGTTGGGGGCTTGCAGAAGGCGGCCAATAGATGATTCTCTCTCATCATTGATGTTTCTATCCCTCTTTTTTCCTTTCTCTGAAATCAATAAAGACATATTTAAAAAAAAAAAAACTAGGCACTATTTTTCAAAGTTCTAAGAACCATTTCTCTAAGTCTCTGTCGAGTAAACAGCAATATTAGACCAGTGTGATCCTTGAGTCCAGATATTTTTGTGATTAAGTTTATTAGGTGACATTGGTTAATAGGATCACCCAGGTTTCAGGTGTGGATTTCTATGTTATAAAATCTGTACATTGCACTGTGTGCCCACCACTCAAAGTCAAATCATCTTCCATCACCAAATGTTAGGCCAGACATGTTTTGACAAACATTTTTACCTAGGTGTCCAGAAAACTTGTTGACTGTCATCATAATCATCTATTTTGGATGAGTCAGCAGCAAATACAAAATATTCTTTCCAGTTCTTCCCCTGTGGCCCCTAACATTTTGTGTATTCTAAAAGTTATGAACTTATTTTAGAAGCAATGCAGAGCTATTTAATGGTTGGCCATTGTGATCATATTCTGTTAAGCATTTGAGTTATATAAGCAGTGATCCCCTCCACACCCCTGCCTCAGAGTACAGAGGTGAAAAAAATTACCAAGTCCTGTCCTGACGCTACAAAACCTGAAAAAGTTACTCAGCCCCTTTAATCCCTAATTTACTCATCAGTAAAATTAGGATAATAACAATGTCTATGTTATTGAATTATTGTAAGGATTAAATGAGGTAAAGAAACTGAATTAATCAAAGCATTATGCAATATATTACCTCATTTTAAGTGTTATTTTTTGAATGATGTGACTCAAAATACCCTGTGTATGTGGAGGCTCTGCAGCAGAGGCACCAACTACTTCAGAAGGGCAGGATCTGAAAATGGGGGACTGGCTGAAAGATTGTATCCAAAACGTTTGGGTGTTGCCCTGCTGGTGTGGCTCAGTGGCTGAGCGTCAACCTATGAACCAGGAGGTCAGGGTTCAATTCCCAGTCAGAGCACATGCCCAGGTTTCGGGTTTGATCCCCAGTGGGGGGCGTGCAGGAGGTAGCCAGTCAGTGATTCTCTCTCATCCTTGATGTTTCTATCTCTCTCTCCCTCTCCCTTCCTCTCTGAAATTAATAAAAAAATATATTAACACAATGTTTGGGTGGCCAGGGCTCCTCTCCCACCCAGGCAAGGAAGCAGCTACTCCTGATCCCTCCCACAATCTCCCCTTCTCTCCCCTCTAGCACTTATTCTCTGGAGAAGAGGAATGCAGAAGCTCAAGGTTAAGGGCACATGGAGAGCTGCTGTGAGATGAGGGACTTCAAGAAGGGGCATTAAATGACAATGTACGTGCTCTCCAACACAGGCAACAGCATGGTGGTTACCATAGCGGAAGGGGGCCACGGGGTGGTGAAGGGTAGAGGAAGAGAGTATAGGGTGATGGAAGGAAATTTGACTTTGGATGGTGAGCACACAATGCAATATACAGATGATATATCCTAGAAGTGAAACCTATATAATTTTATTAACCAACTAGAGGCCCAGTGCATGAATTCGTGCACGGGTGGGGTCCTGCCAGCCCAATCGGTGGGTGGGACCAGCCGAGGGGAGAGGCCACGGGTGGTTGGCTGGCTGGTCCCACCCCCTGGTCAAACTCCCAGCCGAACTCCTGGTCAAGGAGACAATTTGCATATTAGCCTTTTATTATATAGAATGACACCCCAATGTTTTAATAAAAATACATAAATAAATAACAAAAAAAAATGTGCATGCTAAACTGTGGTAGCTTCAGCAACTTGATTTTTTTTTCCTATTTTCCTGTATTTCTTTGCTAGCAATGCAAATTAATTTCCTAAAAAGAACGTGATCTCAATGCAAGATGCAAAATGACTTTATATAATAGCACTGAGATGAAAATCACCTCAACTCATCTTTCCTAGTGATTAGAACTACACGTTATTGAGTGATAACCCTGCGTCAGGCACAGTAGTGAGCACTTGCATTTAATTCTTCTAAGCAGGTATTATTATTTCTATTTTCATAGATAAGTAAAAGAGGGATAATGTGGCTTGCCAAACTCCATACAGTAAGTCAGTGATCAGGCAGATTTACTCCAGTGCAGAATGTTCTTAAATACTATGCTTTGCTCCTCCCTGGTCCTGATCTTGAGTGCCAGTTATAGCAAGGATGACTTTTCCCCGGGTTTAAAACCCAAATATTCTTTTTTTTAATTTTCTAAATCTGTGAGCAGTAGTCCTATATTATCCTATACACAAATGTTGTCTTGATGACTTTGTAAAAATTGATAATCCCTCTAGGATTATAACGTAGCCTTTTAACTCTGCAGGACAGCTAGACTCTACCAGAGATCCCGTGAATCATATAAAGGGGGAGGTAGATGGAAACAGACAGGAAATAGCTTTTAGAATGGGCTTCTGTGTTGGCAAGAATAAGACTCAGCTACTTTTAGCTGCAAAGTGGGAGCAGAATATTTCTGTTTCAACACAAAATACAACACCCAGAGGATCAAGAAGTGAAATGAGTTGAGCTGAAGCCCTTCGGAAGTAGTCTAGCACACTCGTTTGCAAGCTTTTTACCCTGGAGGAAGTTTTGAAATAATTTTCAAGTCTCGGGGAACCCCCACATAAATATTCTTATACCTACAAATTACAAAATGTTAATGTGATTGGCAAACTATAGATATAATGCAATGACAGTTGTCAATAATCGTCACAGAAGTAGGAATGATCTTTTTCTGTGAATAGTATGAATAACTTGTTTACCTATAAGTAAAAGGCCAAAGTGAGAGGCAACAAGCATTTATTTTAGTTAAAAAAAAAAAAAAAAGAGTAGCTATTCAGGAAGCCCTGACACAGGCAGAAACCCAAACAGTGTTCCAAGTAGGAGACAGGGAAGGGGAACAATGACATCAGTAGAAGGAAGGCCTTTCTATTGGTGCAGATAAGCTAACATAGTGATACTAATCCTAATCAATGTTTTTATTTTTTAGTCTGGTAATCAGCAGTCCTGCAGCCATAATATCTGCTTCCTTGTTCTCCGTGCAAACAGTTCTTTGGGACACAGTGTTGCTTTAGACTCAGTCCAAAGGTTATCTCGCCCTGCTTTAACATTCCAAAGGTTGGAGGCATTAAATGTGCAAGGTGATTTCTCTGGGATGGCAGCTCCAACCCCATTTTACAATATTTCCATTTACTATTACAATTATTATTATTTTTTTTTACAAACTTATTGGCCTAGTCTTTTTGTATGGCTCTCTCTCCCCACAAAAGACACCAACAGTCACTAAGTTGGTAGGGTAGGCAGAGAAAATTTAGCCTTTTTAAATTTGTATTTCCTATTTGATTTTTAAATCATATCTGATGTGTAAGTCCAAGTCCTCCAAGACACCAACACGGGTTTAAACAAGCAAGGATTTTATTACAGAAACACCTTTGAGAGATAATGGGCAAGGAGACTGGGGAGACTGGGAGAGCCATCAGACCATGAAGCACAGATGACCCTGTGTCAAGGAGAGAAGAAGGGAAGTTGGGTGGAAGTGGTCTAGATTCCCTTATGTCCTAGGAGAGGTCAGCAAGGCTGTCAGAGTCTTTGAACCAAAATTGGCCAACAGAGGGGTTTGCTGACACCCCGTGTGGGCTTGCCTCAGTATACCTGCTGCACTCAGTCACCAGCGGGGAGCACGTTGTGGGAAGAGCGGCCTTAGCACCAACACGGTGATCCGTTCAGAGCACAGCAGCCGGGGTGTTTGCTCAATTAAGTTCCCTGTGGTTGGAGGTCTGCGAGGCACATTCTCATGGCCACCACATCCAAGACCTAAACGTCCATAATAAATGTCGACTTCACAAGTAGTTAATAATGTAAGATCTGTGGGTTTTTCCCCCTTATTTAAAACTAAAATGACTTCTTATTCCAACTCTCTTGGAAAAAAAAAAAAAAGAAGTTAGGCTTAGCTTACCTTTCTTAAAATCAGTATCTTACTTCCCCTTTCATCAACACTAATAAAAGAGAAAAATGGTAATTGGCGTACGACGATACCCTTTTCATTGGCTAATCAGGGCTATATGCAAATTAACTGCCAAGATTGGCAGTTAACTGCCAACTAAGATTGGCAGTTAACTGCCAACAAGATGGCGGTTAATTTGCATATGTAGGCACAATGCAGGGAGGCGAAAGGGAAAGCAGGAAGAAGCCCCCTGCCACTGACAGTGATCGGAAACCCAGGGGGAAGCTAAGAGCTGGGGGGCAGGGCAAAGGCGGCCCTGGGGCCGCCTTTGCCCTGCCCCCCAGCCATGATCGGAGAATCAGGCGCCTTTTCCGCCCTGGCCAGTGATAGCAGGAAGTAGGGGTGGAGCCAGCGATGGGAGCTGGGCACGGTCGAAGCTGGCAGTCCCAGGAGCTAGGGGCCCCTTGCCTGGGCCTAAAGCGAAGCCCACGATCACGGGGCCGCTGCAGCTGCGGGTCCCCGCAATCCCGGGCCAGACGCCTAGGCCAGAGGCGTCAGGCCTGGGCAAGGGGCCAATCCTGTGATTGGAGGGTGATGGGGGTCAACGCCTGAGGGCTCCCAGTATGTGAGAGGGGGCAGGCTGGGCTGAGGGACACTCCCCCCCACACACACCCAGTGCACGAATTTCGTGCACCAGGCCCCTAGTATATTATAAATATGTAACATATATAATCTCATAAATTATGAATATATGTGGCAAACCTTAAAAATTTCTGTTAAATTTATGCGATTTAATTTTTCTTGAGGTAGGCTTTGTTGATTTAATTTAAATAAAATTTCTAAATTGATGTAAAGGCTCACTACATACAGAGGAACAAAGGTATGGATGGCATATTTACAACATGAAAATTATTGGCAATGCAATTAGTAAATCTACTAAACCATAAGCCAAAAGAGGATGAATAAAAATATATCTTAAGATAGATTTTAATACAAAGCTTTGAAAAAGTGCTTTTTTCCTGGGTAACATGATCAGACTCAAATATAGTCCTATAGGCCTAGCAATTATGAAGTTATTATGCATAAATTCTGGCTTTTGCCCAGGTGGCGTGGCTCAGTGGTGGAGCAACAACCTATGAACCAGGAGGTCACAGTGTGATTTCTGGTCAGAGCACATGCCCAGATTGCAGGCTCTATCCTAAGTGTGGGGCATGCAGGAGGCAGCCAATCAATGATTCTCTCTCATCATTGATGCTTCTGCCTCTCTCTCCCTCTCCCTTCCTCTCTGAAGTCAATACAAATATATTTTTTTTAAAAAAAAAAAAAAAAGGAGGAGAATGACAAGACTTGCCTTTTTCCTTTTTTTAAATGTGGCTTTTAAAATTCTCTTATATACCTACTAGAGGCCTGGTACATGAAAATTCATGCACTTGGGGGGAGGGGGGAGGTCCCTCAGCCCAGCCTGTGCCCTTTCACAGTCTGGGACCCCTCAGGGTATGTCCTTCTGCCGGTTTAGGCCCACTCCCCAGGGGATCAGGCCTAAGCTGGCAGTCAGACATCTCTCTGGCAGCCCAGGAGCCCTCAGGGGATGTCCTCCTGCCAGCGTAGGCCCACTCCCTGGAGGATCAGGTCTAAGCCGTCAGTTGGACATCCTTAGTGCTGCCAAGAAGGTGGGAGAGGCTGCTATCATGACCACTGTGCTCTCAGCCATCAGCCCAGCTTGTGGCTGAGCAGAGTTCACCCTGTGGGAGCTCTCTCACCACCAGGGAGCAGCTCCTGCGTTAGCATCTGCCCCTGGTAGGCAGTGTGCATCATAGTGACTGGTCATTCCCGGTCGTTCCGCCATTAGGGTCAATTTGCATTTTATCCTTTTATTATATAGGATTTATGTGTACATTTTTTTATTTTTGAAACTAGAAATGAAGAATAAAATAACTTGGTTTTTCACTCCGCCACTGGTTTCCCGCCAGCAGCCAATCTCCATCTGCAATGATGGTAGAGGTGATGGAGTTGCCCAAATCACACATCAACACCAGCATGCTAACTCAGGCCATCGACCGGCCTGTCTGCTTCATAGGGAGGCTGGAAAGGATTCATCTGCTGGAAAAATGTTTATTCTTTCAGATGGAGAATGAAAAAGTGCAACCATTGAGTTGATGGAGCCTTTTGATGAAGAAATCTCTAGAATCGTGGAAGTAGTTGGAAGAATAACAGCTCATCTTATGTCCAGTTTAAAGAAGATAACCATCCTTTTGATCTTGGACTTTACAATGAAGCTGTGAAAATTATCCATGACTTCCCTCAGTTTTTTCCTTTTGGGGTTGTGCAATATGATTGATCTCTTCTTTTAAAAAAAATATTTTTATTGATTTCAGAGAGAAAGGGAGAGGGAGAGAGAGATAGAAACATCAATGATAAGAGAGAATCATTGACTGGCTGCCCCCTGCATGCCCCCCACTGGGGATTAAGCCCACAGCCCCAGCATATGCCCTTGAACAGAATTGAACCCAGGACCCTTCAGTCCACAGGCCGATGCTCTATCCACTGAGCCAAACCAGCGAGGGCAATATGATTGATCTTGATTGCAAATAAGCTACATTGAAGACTAGTAAAGGAGGTCCCTGATATTTGAGGGATAGATTCTTCTTATTTTTAATATTTAATTTGTTCTCTTTTTTATTTCAATTACCTAACTTTATTAGATATTCCAGTATGCCATTTTTAATGGAACTGGTATATTGACAGTTCTCTCCTACCTCCTCATAAAGAATCACTTCTCTGGCATATAGTCAGATCAGATGCAAAAACAAAGCAGTTGTCTGACTTTAGTTTTCCGTTTTATTAATAAAAGTTTTTTAAAAAGAATAAAATAGCTTGAAACTTGTGCTTGTTTTTCTACTGCACAGTTACCTAATTCTGGATCAAGCTTGAGATAAAGACAAATGGATTTCATTTTCAACCAAAATGAGATAATTTTCACCCTTTTTCTCATGATGATTGTTAAACAAGTCAAAGCTTGCTCACATTTGTAATGAGTGGAAAACTGCAGTGAAATGTTTGCTGCTTTCCTTTAAATGGCAAGATACTCTTCCTTCACAGAAATCCACAACTTGTCTAGGGGCAGGACCCATAAAGCAATCTTAGCTGCATGATCAGACTGCAACTCACAGAATCTGTTCTCCTCTCAGTCAGGTTCTCAGGCTCAGAGGAAGATTCAGAGAGCGGGTCTCTCACCCTTGTGTTGAGAGAAAGAGAAATATATTCTGTTTTGTTCTGTGGATCTGCCAAGTAGTTTCTATAAAGCTGAAGTCTTACGAATATCCTTCTTTCCTCTCAAGCCCAGGCAACAGTGGGAACGTTTCAAGACTTCCTGTTGCAATGTATTTTTTCCAAAGGCTCATATTCTTAGAAATTGAAGAATCTTGTCACTTGAAGTTAAACTACTTTCTCCATTGTCTTGTGGATACTTGCTCAACTGGTTCATCTAATGCAAAAATGCCTGCTAAGTAGCTAATTACTGCAGCCTTCTTTTTCAAAACACTCCACAAATCTGGCTACTGCTTCTTAAAAATCCTTCTGTAATTCACCTTTTAACTAAAACACACTGTTGCAAACTGTTCCCCTGCTTCCCCATAGATTTCTATATGGAGCAGCAGGTTTATGTGATCGTCATCCAAATGATAACACAATTTTAAAACACAATTCCGGAGTGAACTTGTAGTTATTTAATAAAGTTAATCATTTTGAAGCATCATTTATTTTAGAACTTTTTTCATTTTATCTATAAGAGTTTTTGACATCAGCACCTCTCTCTGAAGAAAGCACCAAGGAGCTCAACAAAACCCAAGCCCAAGAAGCATGAAGAAAAGGATATCAAGGCACATTATAGTCAAACTTCTTCAAACCTGTGGTAAAGAGAGGATCCGACCAACCAGAGGGAAAGGCTCATTACATACAGAGGAACAAATGTATAGATGACATCATATTTTCATCAGAAACAATGCAAGTGAGAAGAGAGTACAGCAAAATCTTCAGGTAGTGAAAGAAAAAAATGTCAACTTAAGATATCATAGCTACCAAAATATCTTTCAAAAATGAAGGCAACACAGTTTTCAGACATACAAAAGCCAAATGATTTCATTAGCCACAGGCCCCATATTACAGGTAATGATAAAGGATGTTCTTTGGGCCTGGCCAGTGTGGTTCAGTGGTTGAGCATCAAGCCATGCACCAAGAGGTCATAGGTTTGAATCCCAATCAGGGCACATGCCCAGGTGTGCGCTCAGTCCCCAGTAGGGAGTGTGCAGGAGGCAGCTGATCAAAAATTCTCTCTCATCATTGATGTTTCTATCCCTTTCTCCCTCTCCCTTTCTCTCTCTGAAATCAATAAAAAAAACTACTTTTTTTTTTAAAAAAAAAGAAATACTTTGGTCAGAAAGAAAATGATACCAGATAGAAATATAAATCTATACAAAGAAATAAAGAGTATTAAAAATGGTAAATTCATAGTTAAACATGTAATGTCTTTCTTTTAAATTTTTTACTATAAAATCTGTAATTAAACAAAACTAATCGCAATGTAGCATGTGGTTTAGAACATATGCGAAAGTAAAATATGTTACAATAATAAATGCAAAGGTAGGGAAGAAGGAAATGGAAGTAAACCCTTGAAATGTTCTTATACTATACATGAAGTGATATAATATCATTTGAAGATAGACTGCAGTAAGATAAAAATATGTATACCATATGAACAACTAAAACTAAAAACCAAAGAACTATATATAATTAACAATCAATGATATGCAACAGATTCAGAAATCATATAATCTCCAAAAAGCCAGGAAAAGCAAAAAAATAAAAAAGAGCCGAGACCGGTTTGGCTCAGTGGATAGAGCGTCGGCCTGCGGACTGAAGGGTCCCAGGTTCGATTCCGGTCAAGGGCATGTACCTGGGTTGCGGGCACATCCCCGTTGGGGGGTGTGCAGGGGGCGGCTGATCGATGTTTCTCTCTCATCGATGTTTCTGACTCTCTGTCTCTCTCCCTTCCTCTCTGTGGAAAATCAATAAAATATATTTAAAAAAAAATAAAATAAAATAAAAATAAAAAAGAGAAGACAAAAATAGTGTTATATATATATATATATATATATATATATATATATATATATATATATATATACTAAAGGGCCGGTGCACAAAAATTTGTGCACTCAGGGGGGAGGGGGTCCTTCAGCCCAGCCTGTGCCCCTCAGGAGATGACCACCTGCTGGCTTAGGCCCGCTCCCCGGGGGATTGGGCCTAAGATGGCAATCAGACATCCCTCTGGCAGCCCGGCAGCCCTCGAGGGATGTCCACTTGCCAGCGGGGAGCAGGCCTAAACTTCAGTCGGACATCCTTAGCGCTGCTGAGGAGGCAGGAGAGGCTCCCACCACCACCACCACTGTACTGGCAGCCATCATCCTGGCTTGTGGCTGAACAGAGCTCCTCCCATGTGAGAGTGACCTGACCACCAGAGGGCAGCTCCTGCATTAAGAGTCTGCCCCCTGATGGTCAGTGTGTGTCATAGTGACCAGTCATTCCCAGTCCTTCTGCTGTTAGGGTCAGTTTGCATATTACCCTTTTACTATATAGAATAGAGGCCTGGTGCACTGGTGGGGGCTGGCTGGTTTGCCCTGAAGGGTATCCCGGATCAGGGTGGGGGTCCCGCTTGGGTGCCTGGCCAGCCTGGATGAGGGGATGATGGCTGTTTGCAGCTGGTCACACACCCTTCAGGGTGGGGGTCCCCACTGGGGTGCCTGGCCAGTCTGGGTGAGGGGCTGAGGGCTGTTTTCAGGCTGGCGAGTGACTGAAGCTCCCAACCTCTCCTTTTTTTCTTTATTTTTAATTCTGGGATTTATTTACCTTCTATGGCTGTCACTGGAGCTGAGAACCAGCTTTAGCTCTGAGGCTCGGCTCCAGCTCTGAGACCTCGGCTGCTGAAAGCAGGGATCTGGGTTTGTTTGGGTTCTATAATTGTAACACTGTTGTGATCCTGCTCGCTTCAGCTCTGATGGCTAAAAGCAGGTTTCTGGGGATTGTTTAGCTTCTATAATTGCAACATTGTTTCTTAGAGTGCAAGCTCAGAGGCCAGCAGTGGCAGGCGGGGAACCTGGGCTTCCTCCATCACTGGAGCAAGCAAACCTCCTGTTCGCTTCAGCTGCCTGGCTGCCGGCCGCCATCTTGGTTGGCAGTTAATTTACATATCGCCCTGATTAGCCAATGGGAAGGGTAGCAAAGTTACAGTTAATTACCATGTTTCTCTATTATTAGATAAGATACTAGAGGCCCGGTGCACAGAAATTTGTGCACTCGAGGGTGGGGGTCCCTCAGCCTGGCCTGTGCCCTCTCGCAGTCTGGGACCCCTCGGGCGATGACCACCTGTTGGCTTAGGCCTGCTTCCTGGGGGATTGGGCCTAAGCTGGCAATCAGACATCCCTCTGGCAGCCTGGCAGCCCTTGAGGGATGTCCACTTGCCAGCGGGGAGCAGACCTAAGCTGCAGTCGGACATCCTTAGCACTGCTGAGGAGGCAGAAGAGGCTCCCACCACCACCACCGCTGTACTGGCAGCCATCAGCCTGGCTTGTGGCTGAGCAGAGCTCCCCCATGTGGGAGCGCACTGACCACCAGAGGGCAGCTCTTACATTGAGCGTCTGTCCCCTGATGGTCAGTGTGTATCATAGTGACCAGTCATTCCCAGTCCTTCTGCTGTTAGGGTCAGTTTGCATATTACCCTTTTACTATATAGGATAGAGGCCTGGTGCACGGGTGGGGGCCGGCTGGTTTGCCCTGAAGGGTGTCCCGAATCAGGGTGGGGGTCCCACTTGGGTGCCTGGCCAGCCTGGGTGAGGGGCTGATGGCTGTTTGCAGGCTGGTCACACCCCCTTCAGGGTGGGGGTCCCCACTAGGGTGCCTGGCCAGTCTGGGTGAGGGGCTGAGGGCTGTTTTCAGGCTGGCCGGTGACTGAAGCTCCCAGCTTCTCCTTTTTTTCTTTTTCTTTTTTATTCTGGGATTTATTTACCTTCTATAATTGAAACTTTGTTGCTGTCACTGGAGCTGAGAGGCTCCTGCTCGCTCCAGCTCTGTGGCCACAGCCGGCTGAAAGCAGGTATCTGGGGTTTGTGTAGCCTCTATAATTGAAACTTTGTTGCTTTTGGAGCTCAGAGCTGGGCCACAACAGGCGGGGAACCTTGGCTTCCTCCATCACTGGAGTAAGCAAGCCTCCTGCTCGCTTCAGCTGTGTAGCTGCTGGCCGCCATCTTGGTTGGGTTAATTTGCATATCATGCTGATTAGCCAATGGGAGGCATAGCAGAGGTATGGTCAATTACCATGTTTATCTATTATTAGATAGTTTAAATGGAAATTATCTAAGTAACCCAATTAAAAGACAGAGATGGTCAGATTGAATTAAAAACAAGATCCAGTTATGATATAAATAAGAAACCCACTTCAAATATAAAGACACAATTAATTAAAAAATAAAAGTATGGGAAAAGATATTCTATACCAACACTAATCAAAAGAAAGTTGGAGTGAGTATATTAATATCAGAGAAAGCAAATTTAAAAGCAGAAAATAATATCAGAGACAAAATGGTCATTTCCTATGGGTAATGGGGTTAATTCATCAAGATCACATAACAACCCTAAACGCTTATGTATCTAATAACGGAATTTCAATACACATGAAGCATCAAATAGAACTGAAAAGATACACTTAAAAAATCCAGAATTATTGTTGTAGATTTTAGTATGCCTCTCAATTATTGATAGAACAGTAGACAGAAAACCAGTAAACGTATAGAAAATATGAACAATACTGTCATACAATTTAGTTAAGATTTTTAAAACAAAAATTTTAGCAAATCAAATACAACAATGTATTAAAAGTATAATACAACAGTGCAGATGAAAGAAAAAAGGGTCCTTGCACTTTCTGTCTGTCTGATTGTGGCAGCCAAGATTGAATGGGGGAGTATAGTGGGGAAAAAAAGGTATAATACATTATGACTAAATGAGACTTATCTCAGGAATGTAATGTTTTAATTTTTGAAATCATTCAATATAAATCACCATATAAAAAACTGGAAAACAAAAACCATACAATAATCTCAATAGATGCAATAAAACCATTTGACAAAACCAAACATTCATCCCTGATTTTTAAAAAATTTTTTTCATCAACTGAGAGAAGAAAAATTTTTATATATAGTTTTGTTATTTTTTTCTCCTGTTTTTTATTTTTTTGCTTTTCCTGACTTTTTGGAGATTATATAAAGTAAAATATGTTACAACAATAAGTGCAAAGGTGGGGAAGAAGGAAATGGAAATAAACTCTTGAAATGTTCTTATACTATACATGAAGTGATATAATATCATTTGAAGATAGACTGCAGTAAGTTAAAAATATATATACTATATGAACAACTAAAACTAAAAACCAAAGAACTATAGATAATTAACAACCAATGATATGCAACAGATTCAGAAATTATATAAATTTCTCAACCTGGTAAAGGACATCTATAATAACTTATAGCTGATATTATACACTAATGGTAAAAAGACAGAATGCTTTCCCTTTAACCTCAGAAATAAGTAAAAACTTTCCACTCTCGCCATTTTTATTTAACGTTATACTGGGGTTTTAGCCAGTGCAATTGGGCAAGGAAGATAAATAAAAGGCATCCAGCTTGAAAGGAAAAATTAAGCTATCTTTATTCATAAATGACATGACTGTATGAAACTTACAAAAAAAAAGCTACTAGGAATAACAAATAATTTTAGCAAGGTTGTAGGGTACAAGCTCGATACACAAAAGTCAGTTGCATTTCTATATACTGGTAATGAACAATTGGAAATTGAAATCAATAGCATTAAAAATGTGAAACACTTAAAGATAAATCAATCAAGATGTGAAAGACCTGGACACTAAAAACTATAAGCATTGCAGAGTGAAATTAAAGAGAACCTAAATTAATGAATCGGAAGACTTGGTGGTGCTCAGTTGGCCTATAGTTTCAATGCAATCAGCAGGCTTCTTTTTTCTTTTTTAAGAAGTTGCAAACTGATTCTAAAATTCATATAAAAATGCAAAGGACCTACAATAGCTCAATTTTGAAAAATAAGAACACATTTAGGGGGCTAGCGCCATCTGATTTCAAGATTTGTTATAAAGCTACAATGTTGACATCAAGATAGACAACAGATCAATGGAACAAAAGTTCCAAAATCTGTATACTCCTCCAATTGAATATGGGTCTATCCATCCAGTCCTCTGAATGTGGGTGGCCAAGTGACCTCTTCAACCTGGGGAGTGAAGAGGAATAACACGGTGTGACTTCTGAAGACTGGCCAGAAAAGAGCAAGAGGCATCCGCCTAGTTCTCTTGGGATGTTTGCTCAAATCTAGAGGGAGCCAATCACAATGTAAGAAGTTTGATGGCCTGACATTGCCATGTTTTAAAGGCCACATGTAGGTGATCCGGTTGACAGTCCATCTGAACACCTAGCCAACAACCAACCTCAACTGCCAGCCAAGCGAATGAGCTAGTTTAGACTCCAGCCCAGATGAGCCAAGTTATGACTACATCTGACTCCAAATGCATAAGATACTTGAGAACTGCCCAGCTGAGCCTATCCTGAATTCCTGACCCATAAACATACTTTATTCAAAATAAAATAATTATTTTAAACCATAGAACTTTATGGTAATTTATTATGAAGCAATAGCAACAGAAACAAGGAGTCTTTAGTGAAATGGTCTTATGTCCCCATCACCATATATAAAGTTTTCCTAGGGATAAATCTGCTCACTTAGTCAATGCTTCCTCGCAGCCTTTTAGGGTTTCACTGAAATATAAATAGCTATCCAAAGATAATAATACAATGGAATAAGAAAAACAAACCAAAAAAGAGGACCCCCAAACATCAGAGGCAACACACAGAATAAGAGGTAACCTAATTTATTTTAATAAATCATATTCTCATCTGGCCAGAGTGACTCAGTTGGTGAGCATAGTCCTGTGCACCAAAAGCATTTGGGTTTGACTCCCAGTCAGGGCACATACCCGGGTTGCAGGTTCCATCCCTGGTCAGGGCACATATGGGAAGCAACCTTTGGAGTTTCTCTCTCACATAGATGTTTCTCTTTCTCTCTCTCTCCCTCTTTCTCTCCCTGCCCCCTTCCTCTCTCTAGTCATGTCCTCCAGTGAAGATTAAAAAAAAAAAAATCAGTCCTGGCCAGTTTGCTCAGTGGCTAGAGTGTCAGCCTGCAGACTAAAGGGTCCCGGGTTTGATTCCTGGTCAAGGGCACATACCTCTGTTGCAAGTTCTCAGGCTCCGGTAGGGACCCGGGCAGGAAGCAAACAATGTGTCTCTCTCACATAGATGTTTCTCTCTCTCTTTCCCCCCTCCACTCTCCCTTCCATTCTCCTTGGAAATCAATAGAAAAAATATCCTCA
Organism: Myotis daubentonii; assembly: GCF_963259705.1. Lineage (NCBI taxonomy): Eukaryota > Metazoa > Chordata > Mammalia > Chiroptera > Vespertilionidae > Myotis > Myotis daubentonii. The sequence continues at coordinate 173,838,480 of NC_081840.1, forward strand.
GGGGAGGATTAAAAAAAAAAAGATCATATTCTCAGAAAGGTGAGAAAGTACTCTGTACATAAAAAAAAAAAAAAAAGAACAGGGTTCCATGAAAAAATAAAAGTCTGTATTAGTTTCCTATTGCTGCTATAACAAATTATCACAAACCTAGTGGCTTAAAGCAACACAGACAATATGGTTCTAGAGGCCAGAAATCCAAAATCAACCTATCTAAGCTGATTCCTCCTGGAAATGTTGGAGGGAGAATTCACTTGCTTGCCTTTTTTTACCTTCTAAAGGCCTCCTGCATTCTTTGGCTCATTACCCCTTCCTTATATCACTCCAACCTCTTGCTTCTATCATTACATTTCTTACTACTAACTCTAATCCTCCTGTCTCCCTCTTATAAGGACCCTTGAGGTTTCATTACTGAGCCCACCCAGACAACCCAGGACAATGTCCCCATCTTAAGAGCCTTAACTTCATCACATCTACAAAGTCCCTTTTATCATGTAAGGTAACATATTCATAGGTTCTGGGGATTAGGATGCAGATATCTTTGTATATGAAGACAATTTTGGAAGCCATCTAAAAAGTGTTGAAAATCATTGTTGAATCTGGGAATAGGGACCCAGAGATAGAAAAGGGAAAGGATTGGAGAGAACCAAGATGGCGGCATAGGTTAACGCCGGAGTTTGCTGCTTTGAACAACTACTTCAAAAGTGAAACTAAAACACGGAAGGGACATCACCCAGAACCACAGGAACGCTGGCTGAGTGGAAGTCCTACAACTAGGAGGAAAGAGAAACGCACACGGACACTCAGAGGAGGCGCAGTGCTGAAGTCAAATTCTGAGGTGCGGAGTGCGCTGAGCGGGCTGGCGGCGGAGGGCGCGGTTGTTGTTTTCAATCGGGAGGGAGTCGCAGACTCTGAGCTCCAGATACAGGCGAGTCTTTAGGGACCCAGACTCAAACGGGAGAAGCGGGACTGTCTGGCTTCGGTCAGAGCGAGTGCAGCTTTCTCTCAGAGCTTTGCAGCGGGTGCTGGGACTCAGAGAGGCAGAGCCCCTGGGGACAGGACTGAGAGCCGCCATAACTGCTCTCTCCAGCCCACGCTGTTGATCCTGTGCGACACGCCCTGCCCAAGCCCTGCACAGAGGCATTTGCCGGATAGCCTCAGGCAAAGGCTAGATTAGCACCTCCCTAGAGGACAGAAGTTCTCTCACTGCTGACACAGCTGATTCTCATAGCCACTTGGCCTGGAGGTCAAACCCTCCCTGGGATTAGCTACAACAATCAAGGTTTAACTATAAGACTGCGAACAAAGACCACTAGGGGGTGCACCAAGGAAGCATAACAAAATGCGGAGACAAAGAAACAGGACAAAATTGTCAATGGAAGATATAGAGTTCAGAACCACACTTTTAAGGTCTCTCAAGAACTGTTTAGAAGCCGCCGATAAACTTAATGAGATCTACAAGAAAACTAATGAGACCCTCGATGTTATATTGGGGAACCAACTACAAATTAAGCATACACGGACTGAAATAACGAATAATAAATAGACTCCCGACAGCAGACCAGAGGAGCGCAAGAATCAAGTCAATGATTTGAAATGCGAGGAAGCAAAAAACACCCAACGGGAAAAGCAAAATGAAAAAAGAATCCAAAAATGCGAGGATAGTGTAAGGAGCCTCTGGGACAGCTTCAAGCGTACCAACATCAGAATTATACGGGTGCCAGAAGATGAGAGAGACCAAGATATTGAAAACCTATTTGAAGAAATAATGACAGAAAACTTCCCCCACCTGGTGAAAGAAATAGACTTACAGGTCCAAGAAGCGCGGAGAACCCCAAACAAAAGGAATCCAAAGAGGACCACATCAAGACACATCATAATTAAATTGCCAAGAGCAAAAGACAAAGAGAGAATCTTAAAAGCAGCAAGAGAAAGAAACCCAGTTACCTACAAGGGAATACCCATACGACTGTCAGCTGATTTCTCAACAGAAACTTTGCAGGCCAGAAGGGAATGGCAAGAAATATTCAAAGTGATGAATACCAAGAACCTACAACCAAGATTACTTTATCCAGCAAAGCTATCATTCAGAACTGAAGGTCAGATAAAGAGCTTCACAGATAAGGAAAAGCTAAAGGAGTTCATCACCACCAAACCAGGATTATATGAAATGCTGAAAGGTATCCTTTAAGAAGAGGAAGAGGAAGAAAAAGGTAAAGATACAAATTATGAACAACAAATATGCATCTATCAACAAGTGAATCTAAGAATCAAGTGAATAAATAATCTGATGAACAGAATGAACTGGTGATTATAATAGAATCAGGGACATAGAAAGGGAATGGACTGACTATTCTTGGGGGGGAAAGGGGTGTGGGAGATTCGGGGAAAGGGGTGTGGGAGATTCGGGAAGAGACTGGACAAAAATCGTGCACCTATGGATGAGGACAGTGGGTGGGGAGTAAGGGCGGAGGGTGGGGCGGGAACTGGGAGGAGGGGAGATATGGGGGGGAAAAAAGAGGAACAAATGTAATAATCTGAATAATAAAGATTTAATTAAAAAAAATAAAATAAACTGTAAAAGCAATACACAAAAAAAAAAAAAAAGAAAAGGGAAAGGATTGCTGTTATAAATCTTGCAATTAGTCTTTGATTTTTAAAACTAGGCCAGTGTTTTACTTCGCATAAATACATGCAAATTTCATTAATAAAAAGTTTTTACATTATATATATATATATATATATATATATATATATATATACACATATATATAGTGAAAGATATATGAAATTCGTGCAAGAGTAGGCCTTCCTTCCCCCAACTGCCGGCACCAGCTTCCCTCTGGCACCCTGGACCTGTGCTTCCCTCGCAGCCCTGGCTTCGTCCGGAAGGTCATCCAGAAGGACATCTAGCCTAATTAGTATATTCCGCTTTTATTATTATAGATACCAAAACATTAGCTATGATTTAAAGAGGCTATAATAAATATTTTTCTTAATTTTTAACCTTCATTATTATCCAAAGTTTTATAATAAACAGAGAATGAGTTTATAATGGAAAAATTAACTGCTTTTTAAAACTGTATTTATGTTTTCAAAGTGAACTCAGTTTATAATATAAATGAATAGCCACATGTTCATATCTGTCACATAAAAATACTTTAAAAGCTGAGGTACCAACATACTACTAAAATATGTTTTTGTTTCCTGAGAGAAAATTTTAAAAATAAAACCATTTCGTTTTTCAAGATAAAGATAACTGATAGTATATTAGTAATAACTATTGCTATGACAGAAACAATTATTTAGAATTTAGAATTTTACAAGATTTATGAAGAAGTGACATTTTATTTCAAATAAAAGTAATTTACTTTCCTACAAGGTGAACCCAACAAATGAAAAGCCCTCCCATGTATCTTTTTATCTCTTATGATAAGTGTATATTTAAAACATAACATGAATAAAAAGAGCCACTGGAGGTTGAAGAAATGACTTTACTTATTTTACTTATTTACTTATTTTACTTATTTTAATTCATTTGCCACAAAAACTTACATCGTCGTTTTGATCAGGAGCTCAATAATTTAGAGAGAATTTTTTTTTTTTTTTAGAAATCTATTTTAGATCTGAAGTTTGACAATTTTTATAAGTAATGGCTTTTATGCAACTTATCCCAGGTCACAAAATGAACCGCAAAGCTAGGGCAGAGGACTGAATCTGTCAGAATGGATTGGATGCCCGTGTGCAGAACACGTATAGCACCTCTCCGGACTCAGATGAATAAAACATTTTTGCAAGAAACCTGGTCTCAGAAGCATACATGAACTCCTTTTTAACATAGGAACTTTCATGATATTGCCAACAGACTGCTTTTCTTAAGATAAAAATACGTGGGAGATTGTTCATCATTGAATATGTTATACTGGATTTCCTTCTTATTACTTTAACATCAATATTTAATAAATATTTATATAGAATAAGAGTCTCGTTATACAATAAAAATTAGTAGTTTTATAATAAAAAAAGAACTAAGCTTTAGGTTCTCACAATGTAAGTGTATAGAATACACTATACATCAGTTAACCATTCATGAGAAGTTACAAATTTTACATAACAATTCGGGGCAAGTTATAGTTATTAGTATGTTCAGGACACAAATAGTAAAATGGGTCAACTCTAAATATGGTCAATACTTGCTGATAAATTGTTATATAAAAGTGTACTTTCACTTTTTAAAATATATATTTTTTTATTGATTTCAAAAGGAAGGCAGAGAGAGATAGAAACATCAATGATGACAGAAAATAATTGATCAGCTGCCTCCTGCACACTCCACACTGGGATAGAGCCCACAACCTGGGCATGTGCTCTGACTGCGAATCAAACCCCGATTTCCTGATTCATCAGTTGATGCTCAACCACTGAGCCACACCAGCCAGACTACTTGCACTTTTTTATAAGTAGCTTTCAGTAGCTTGTTTGGCTCAGTGGATAGAGTGTCAGCCCACAGACTGAAGGGTCCTGGGTTCAATTCCAGTCAAGGGCACATACCTCAATTGCAGGCTTTTATGGGAGGCAACCAACCCACATTGATATTTCTCTCTCCCTCTCTCTGACTCTCCCCCTCCCTTCTGCTCTCTCTAAAAATCAATGGAAAAATATCCTCAGGTGAGGATTAAAAAAAACACACAAAAAACTAAATATTGGAATATTTACAGGACAATATTTGCACAGCTGTGGCTTCAAATGGATTGACATCATGTCATCCTGTCAACTGGAAATATTATTGCTGAAAAGTTACATTACTGTTAAACAAGAAAGCAAAGTAATTATCTTTAGACTTTTAAGTCAAAGAAATCGTGGTGAAAGGGACTTGTAACATTATATTTATCAGAGCGGAAACTGATATCCAGCGTGGTCCCGGGACTCCCACAAGGTCATGCAGCCAGTGGAGGGTTAAAGCAGGTCCACAACATACGTCTCCTTTGTCCCAGGCCAGAGTTGGTTCTCTTAGAGAATTCTTTGTGATCATCCATGCAGGAAGGCCAGGTGCTATTTTGAGCGTTTCAATTTTTTTATGCTGCAGGAATCTCCCACCGTTTGCAAGCCATTTAGCATTCCTATTCCAAGCCTATTATATGCCAGTAGCACCTGCACATTCTTTTTTCCCCCCCAGCTTTATTGAAATGTAATTAGCAAATAACACTGTGTAAGTTTAATTTATCTGCACATTCTAAAATGCACTCTAGAAAGACAGCATTGCCCTGGTTGAGTAATGCCACATGCTTCAGAAGTTTGTATATTCGGACATGAAGAACAAGAGTCCCAGGTGTCTCAAGACATTCTTCTGCTTTCATTCGGCAATTCCCTAAGTACGCTGGGACTTCCCTTGGAGCTACGTGGATGCACTTCCTTGTGATCTTTGTGTTCCCATTGCCAATGTGTGTTTAGAAGTAAAAAATAAACACTCCCGGAGATTGGTCACCAGAAATAACACCTTTTATTACCCTTTATTTTTATGCTACTTGTGGATTTTTATACTGCTTGTGGATTTGTTGAGGAATACACATAATTATGACATTATAAAACATCTATTAAATACAAGTACACCAAATGATTCTGACAGGCATCTTACATGGAAAAGTTAGAAAGTTCACTTGTATGTTAGCTATCCAGTCATATCCTTTAAGTTTTAATAGTCCTCAGTGAAAAAGCTAGGTCAAATAATAAAATATTCTTTTATCCTATCTAATAAAAGAGAAACATGGTAATTAGCGTACGACCGCTACCCTTCCCATTGGCTAATCAGGGTGATATGCAAATTAACTGCCAGCCAAGATGGCGGCCGGCAGCCAGGCAGCTTGAAACTAACATGAGGCTTGCTTGCTTCAGTGACGGAGGATTCCAACGTTCCCCGCCTGCCGCTGCAGGCCTCTGAGCTGCAACTCTAAGCAACTATGTAACAAATATAGAAGCTAAACAAAACCCCAGAAACCTGCTTTAGTCCGCCAGGCTTCAGCCAGCAGGATTGCAACATTGTAAGCAAAGGCCAGAAACCTACTTTCAGCAGCAGAGGCCTAAGAGCTGGAGCCAAGCCTCAAAGCTAAAGCTGGCCCAGAATAAAAAAAAGAAAAAGAAAAAAAGGAGTGGTTGGGAGCTTCAGTCACCTGCCAGCCTGAAAACAGCCCTCAGCCCCTCACCCAGACTGGCCAGGGACCCCAGTGGGGACCCCCACCCTGAAGGGTGTGTGACCAGCTGCAAACAGCCATCATCCCTCACCCAGGCTGGCCAGGCACCCCAGTGGGGACCCCCACCCTGATCCAGGACACCCTTCAAGGCAAACCAGCCAGCACCCACCCGTGCACCAGGCCTCTACCCTATATAGTAAAAGGGTAATATGCCTCCCAGCACCGGGATCAGCGGAGCCGCGAGGCCTCCCGGCACCAGGATCAGCGTGACAGGGGGCAGTGCCCAAACCCCCTGATCACCCTGCGGCTCTGTGTGTGACAGGGGGCAGGGCCACAACCTCCCTATCCCCCCTGCTCTGTTCCTGACAGGGGAAGGCGCTCCAACCCCCTGATCAGCCCTGCTCTGTGCGTGACAGGGGAAGGCACCCAAACCCCCTGATCAGCCCTGCTCTGTGCCTGATGGGGGGAGCTCCCCAACCCCCTGATCACCCTGCGGCTCTGTGTGTGACAGGGTGTGGCACGCCAACCCCCTGATCGGCCCTGCTCTGTGAGTGACAGGGTGCAGCGCCCCAATCCCCCCCCCCACCCACGGGCCCTGCTCTGTGTGTAGAGCCATAACCTCCCCATTGGCCCTGCCCTGAGTGTGAGAGTGGCGGCGTCCCAACCCCCTGATCAGCCCTGCTCTGTGGGTGATAGAGAGCGGCGCCCCAACCCTCTGATTGGCCCTGCTCTGTGCGTGACAGGGTACAGAGCCCCAACCCCCTGATTGGCCCTGCTCTGTGCATGACAGGGGGTGGTGCCGCAACCTCCCCATCGACCCTGCCTTGAGTGTGACAGGGGGTGGTGCCCCAACCCCCCAATCGGCCCTACCCTGAGCGTGACTGAGGGTGGCATCACAACCTCCCGATCGCCCTGCTCTGTGCATGACAGGGGGCGACGCCCCAACTCCCCAATCGGCCCTGCTCTGAGCCCGACCAGGGGCTGCACCTAGGGATTGGGCCTGCCCTCTGCCACCCGGGAGCAGGCCTAAGCCAGCAGGTCGTTATCTCCCGAGGGGTCCCAGACTGCGAGAGGGCACAGGCCGGGCTGAGGGACCCCCCTTCGCCCCGAGTGCACAAATTTTTGTGCACCGGGCCTCTAGTAGTAATATAAAGTTATATAACCCCACTTTGACTATATAATGTGAAAAATCACTCTGTGTGTGTGTATTTAACCAAACACATACTATATACTATGACCCAGACTTTGCTCTAAGCACTTTACACATATTTATCCAGTTAACCCTCATACCAATCCTATGAAGTAGGTCATATTTTATCCTCATTTTATAGATGAGGAAACAGACATGGAGAGTAAGATCATATAGCTAGCATATGGCACAGCAGGAATTCAAATCCAGGCAGGCAGAATCCATCATCCATATTCTTCACAACCTCACTGTGCAGCACAAGGATTATGTGAGGCCACAATATTGTGAAATGTTTAGGATTCTGGGCCATCAGAGGAAAACCCAAAGTGGCCACTTGCCAATCAGATGTTGTCTTGCTATATCTGAAGCAAAGTCTCCTAGACATCTTTTCATAGGAATTTCATTGAAATCTAGTTTTCTCAGAACCTGATTCTGTAGCCTCAAATATCCAAAGGGGAAAAAAATAAATTAAACAGAAGAACTATTATGTCTTCTCATTTGTATTAATATGAGATGGTTTCACATATGTGAATTTTTATTTTTAACAGTTAAGCTTGAACAATACATAACAGCAGGGTTATAATTCTCTTTTCCTTAAATTACAAACCTGTTCCACATTTTAGGAAACTTTTTAGATATGCTCCACATCCTCTTTCTACCAACTAGTGGTTTGAGCAATCTCCACTAAGGTAAAGGTTGATGATGAAGAAAACCTTCAGCACAATTCTAGGTCCAAACAGAGAAACTGTCCTTTCAGATTGAGATTTCATGTGTCTAAATAAAATTAGTTCTTTCTCATGGAAGCCTGAATATTATCCTTGCTACACTGGAAATAATTTTATATTCATTTACATACATATGGTTCCTCTTTAATTATAATCCATCAAAACAATATTATTTCTCTTGTGGTATACAATTGGAATTCCATTGTGAGTGATATAATAAAGCATTGATCTTATATTCCCATATCCTAAAACAGCGCCCGGAATATAGGAGGTACTCAATAATTGCTAAGTAAATAAGTAACAGGAGAGTAGCAAAGAGAAGGGAGAAATTGGCCATTGTGTCTTGATCAAAATACACAAGTAAAATACGCTTCCATACTTTTATTTTATTTGTCATCTTTTAAACTTGTTTATATAACAATAAAATTCTGGTTGATGACATTAGATTTCAAATATCTATTTCCTATTTTAAAGGACAAGAATGAGCATGAAAAGATCATACAAATCTGTAATTGATGAGTAATTAAAACTTTTTTGTTCTCTAACACTTTTCTATTGAGTAATATTTTACTTCAATTGTTATTACTCTACCTACACCTTTACATTAAAGAAATGCTATTTTCTTCTAAAATCTCAGGGTCAATATAAACTGACATAATGTGAGAACCCAATTCTTAGTGCTTATTGATTTTTCACTGACTGACAACATTAGCCATTGTAGATGGAAGCCAAATATACATTAGCAATGACCCTGGCTTTATAAACTTTAGGCTATGCATGAGTAAAATATTCACTGAAAATGAGAAGAAAGGGTGTGAAAATGGAGGACCTAAAAATGAAAGAAAATACTAAATTTTACCCCTCAATATTTTTTTCTAGAGACAACTTTGACCAATTCTTGCCTAAACCATCTCTCTTTTGAAAACAAGTAGCCTTCTTCCTCCTAAAATATGAGGGAATGGTAGCTCAGTTTTATTTGAAAACCACCTCTCTCCTTCTCAACATGCGGTTTAGAAAGAACAATCCCTGCCTAGGCTTGGGAGCTGTGGGCCCTGACTGAGTTAAGCCAGGCAGCGGGACCCTGCCCACTGGCCACAGTTCTGGCTTCGGGACACACATAAGTTATCAGAACCAATAAGGATGAGAAGACATTTACTGGGGGTGGATTTGATGGTATAAGCGCATGGGTCTTAGAGCTCCACAATAACTTTCTGTGAAGAGAGGAGCCAACCTGGGGCTAAAGCTGACTACAGGGAATGCCGACTCCAAAGACGGATCCTAAGAACATGGTTAGAGTCTTTAACACAAGCCACACCTAAAGCCAGGCTCCCCTCTACACTCTTGAGTCTAGTACTCAATAAGCTACCACACACCTGCTTTTATTTATTAAAATATGTTTTTATTGATTTTTAGAGAGAGAAAAAGGGAGAGGGGAAGAGAGAGAAAAAATCAATGTGAGAGAAAAACATCTATTGGTTGCCTCCTGCACGTACCCTGACCTGGGATCAAACCCCCAACCTGGCTATGTGCCCTGATTTGGAATACAACTGGCAACCCTTTGGTCCATGGGATGACACTTAACCAACTGAGCCACACCAGCCAGGGTCACACTCCTTTTAAGCCAGTATGGTCTGCAATATAACACCTGTATTATAAAGACTCAATGAATACAACATCCCAAGTCAGGCCAATTTTCAAGCAGAAGCATGATGTACAGATAATGTGATGGTCATTTTCAAGTACTTTACTTAAAAAGATGGGAGAACAATCAGTAGAATTGATTGGAATTAGGCTGTTAATTTTTTATTTGAAAATGCTTTGACTTGCTAATTTGAAGAGCTAAAATGGACATACCTATCCGATTTGTCTAAAAATTGCACTATGTTTTTTCAACATTACCTGACTCTGAATTACTTCAAAGTAGTGGATAGAATAGATGTTTAAATCTTTGCACTACAAACTAAAAAGATGAATTAAGTTTCTATAGATCTATGAACTCCAACAGTGGGCTTCATCCCCTTCCCCTGGCTCTCTGAGAGGCCTACACTATGTGTGTGGTTTTTGGGTTTTTTTAAGGAAAAATAATTCAAGCTGAACATTGAATGTCCTACTTTACACTTTTTATTTTTAAGAGGAAGTAATGTTTGAAGTTTGCAAAATGAAGCTTGTCACTTTTGGTTTGGTTCAAATCCAGTTCCCCTAGTTGAATATGAAGTTAGGATTAGGTTATTGTTAAAATTTTTGTAAGTAAAATTTATGATTTACAGTAAAAAAAATTATCTTAATATAATGTTACTTTTCAAGGTGATTGGTTAGAATGTGCCTCACATGCTCCCCATTTCTCTTGCACCGTTTTATTTTTCTCCATTGCCATGACATGCTGCTCAGGGACAAGGGGATCACTACGTGGAGCCATTTGGGTTTTCCTTCCCACCTTACCCCCCTTCAGTTCTGCTTTGTTCTTATTCCTATTCTTTTCCCCTCACCTTCCCACTCTGCCTCCCTTTCTGCCATCTCCCATTTTCCTTTAGTCAAAAAGAAAGAAGTAGAATTGTATCTGGGAATAATGAAATGCACTGATGGGAAAAGGGATTCCCTCTTTTTCCTCATCACCATCACTGTAGTTACCACTGAAAGCTTCCAGAAATAGTCTACTCTTACCACTCTTATTCTTTCATTTCACAGTATCTTCTATTTAATATTTTAAAATGGTGAACTATCACCTGTATACAGAAAAGCACATAAAAACATATACACAGCTTATTTACTGCCATTAACTCTTCACTGATTGTTTGGATTCTGCCCTCATCCTTCCAATAACACTGCTCTGAAAAAGGTCACAGTAACTTAATTGCAATTACTATACTGATCACTATATTTTATTTTTCCAAGTTCTACCTCGCTCCTTTTCTAATCTGCTTGATCTTTTTTGTTGTTTCCTATCCCTTGCTCCTCTTTTAAAGCCTCTCTTTATGTAAACTAAACTTCGCTATGTTTGCATTCTACACCGATCATTTCAGTAAGTAGAGGCCGAGTGGGTCTAATTCTGCTCTCAGTTGTTTCTGCTGGCTGTCACTCATGATGCCCTGTGAGCTCGTTCTTTGCACCTTCATCCATGGAAATGTGTTGAGGCCTGTGTTGAAGTAGTATTCCTTCAGGGAGGATTTGGGTGTACTCCTACCAATCTCTCGCAAGCACAACCACCTTAAATTAAATTCTCAGTTTGATGGTCTGAGGACCACACAAAGTAAATTCATACTGCAAACCTATGTGAAGTCAGCTCATGCTACAAATTCTCAGGAAAAATATTTCTATTCCGGCCACCCAATGCCATGGTCAAGGCAGGAAAGTTTCCTCACTGTACCTCCTGTCCTACAAGTTTATTTCTAATTCCCTGTCACTGACGATGTAGTCTTTTGTTCTAACAGTATGGAAATCTTCCCCTGTCTGATTTTATTAAACAATATTTACTGCAATTACTATAAATGATGCTCTCCCACTCCTTTATTGTAAAATTCCTGAAAATAAAATTTTTATCTTAATTATCTATATACTGCGCAGTATAGTATTGATTCATTCTGTCAGCCAATATTTATTGAACACATTTGTGTCTGGACTATTCAGATTCTGAATATATAAAAATTGCCAAGGCATTTAAGGTCCCTGCTGACCTGGAGTTTACTTGTTAGGGTATAGTGATAAGTATTCAAAAAAGTATTTGTGAAATAAATGAACCATTCAAGTAGCAAGAGGAAAGAAGAAAAGGAAATTGTCAGCCACAAAAGGTGTGGTCACATTTACTGAAATAGCAGCAAAAAGGACTGAGATAGTTACAATTAGCTTCCTACAGAGAGCATTCTAGAACCAAATCTAGGTTCAGAGTGTCAGGTAGTGCCCAAGATGAGAATAAACTGGTTTAACTCGAGTACAGAAGCCAAGAAACAGGAAGCTAAACAATCTCCCAACAACCCCTGCAGTGTTTTTGAATAACTTGCTTTTATCACAGCTCTGCTAGGTGGGCCCACATCACTTAAGAGTATTGGCAAATAAGGTAAAGATGAGGGCAGTCACTCTAAGGGGTACATCCTCCTTCAAGATTCTCCCTCACAGGACAGGGACCTGCTCATCTCTTTCTGCATTTCCATTCCCTGCTTCCTCTTCTATTCTTACCTCTTCAAACATTTACACTTTTACTTCTCCACTTCCTACGTCTTCTTACCCTCCATTTGTTTTCCTCCGGGTTACATTGGGATTTGCTGAGTGATAAGGGTGGTAATTGTTCTAATGGGATAACTCTTGCTGGGCTCCTTCAGGAGGGAGCTGGTTGCTTTGATCAGAAGCTTGGAACTTGGAGCCCCACCTCCCAACCTCTAGGGAGGGTAGAGGGGTTGGAGATTAATCATCAGTGACAAATGATTCCATTAATTGTACCTACAGGATGAAACCTCCCTTTTAAAAGCCTAAACCCTGGGGTTCAGGATGCTTCCAAGTTGGCAAACACATCCATGTGCCAGGAGGGTGGTACACCCAACTCCATAAGGACAGTGTTCCTGTGCTCAGGACCCTTCTGGGACCTGGGAGTTAACCTGGAAATGAGGTACACTGTCTTTATCCGAAAACTGCCTATCATCATGGAAAGATTAAGAATTTTGTTGCTGAAACAACAGAGTCTGGAGGTGCCTACCCTTTGCAATCCTCTGCCCACATTGCCTGTAATCTGTAACCATGATACCCATTTTTATTCCTTTTCCATACCCATTTGTATTCCTTTTGGCTACTTCCCCATGCCTGTAATACCAATTTTTATTCCATAGAGCAGATTTTTGTGGATGACCTGCTGCTCTCCCATACTGCTGGCAATATTGGAAAATAAAAACACTCATATACAATTCAACCCTGTCTCTGCTTAATTGGCTCAAGTAGCAGCAGGCATCCTGGACCCATTCACTGTCCAGTTTCAAATTCAACTTTTAAGTTTATTTTTGAAGCCAAACAGAATTTTTAAAAATCTGGGTTCTCTGTCATCTGAAATTAACACATCAAGTTTATGTGCATAAAAAACTCAGACATTTCTCATTAAGAAACAAAGAAGTATCTTTATATAAAACTTTGTTCTATTATATGACTTTTTAAAAAATTAATTGCTTCAGTAGATGAGAAAAACTGTTTGCCTTCAGTTTACTTGGTCTTGTTTTAGGTTCAAAAGTAATTGTGTTTCCTTTGTAAATAAGTTCCAGAAGAACAACATATTCTGAAATGTAGGAAAGAATTGGGTATCATGTCTATTCGTCTTGGAAGAAATTAGATGTGATTTGGTTACAAGTACAGCTGTGAACAAAAAAAGCACTTTTGGCAGAGGTTATTTTATAGGTTAATGAGGCTGAGTCTTGCAGTCAATATTTCTCTTCTAACTTAAAAAAAAAAGTTGAATGTTACAAAATCTCACTAATTTCTTTAATATCTCTATAGTAACTCTAATACATCCTATCTCCGTGAGATTTTATTAGTTACAATTAAAATCCCCAAAGACCAATGTTGAAAGTTCTAGGGATATTCATAAATCACAACTAAAGTTCCATAATGGAGCTACACTAAATATGTTCATATCCATCTTTAGGTTGGCCACAAATGTGAAAGACAAGATGCCTTATACATTTCATTATGCATTTATAACACTTTTTGTTTCTGGTTTTCCAAATTATACTACACAAATCTGTTTTTGGCATGGGCCTGTGAGCCAGGCAGGCTTGGAGCTTGGGGCAATCTGGATGAGGAGAAACAGTGAAAAGCCAGTAACAAGCATGGACTCTGGCACCATGCCCAACACGCCCCCCACCACACACACACACACACACACACACACACACACACACACACACACACTTTTCTTTTCTTTTTCTTTTTTTAAATCTCCACCTGAGGATATTTTCCCATTGATTTTAGAGAGAGTGGGAGAGGGAAAGATGGAGAGAGAGAAACATTGATATGAGAGAGACACATCAATTGGTTGCCTCCCAAACGCATCCCATCCAGGGTTAGAAGCCTGCAACTGAGGTACGTGCCTATGACTGGAATCCAACCCAGGACCCTTCAGTCCACAGGCCAATGCTCTATACCAGTGGTTCTCAACCTTCCTAATGCTGCGACCCTTTAATACAGTTCCTCATGTTGTGGTGACCTCCAACCATAAAATTATTTTCATTGCTACTTCATAACTGTAATTTTGCTACTGTTATGAATCATAATGTAAATATCTGATAGGCAGGATGTATTTTCATTGTTACAGATTGAACATAATTAAAGCATAGTGATTAATCACAAAAGCAATATGTAATTATATATGTGTTTTCTGATGGTCTTAGGAGACCCCTGTGAAAGGGTCGTTCAACCCCCAAAGGGGTCGCGACCCACAGGTTGAGAACCGCTTCTCTATACACTGAGCTAAACCGGCTAGAGCAAGCAGAGAGATTTCTACGGGGAAAAGATGTTGGCCGCCCTCGTGATCTGTGGAGACAGGGCTAGATCCACCCTTCAGCCCCAGGCCTTCATAATGACTGTACCTGTCAGTTGCATGGAGCTTCATTCAAGGATTTTCTGAGCCTGATTTATGGTGATAATTCAGCTGCCTGGGGAATAACACTAGTAGATACAATCTCTGGAATTATAGCCAGAACATTTCTGGATGCTAGAAGTGATTTTAAGGAAGGCCTTGGCTAAGTGCCTCATGGATTCCTGCAGCCTGGCCCACAGCTCCCTGCAAGGGCTGAGATCTCTGTCCTTGTCTCAGACAGGAATGTTTCGTTGGGTCTCTGCCAGCTCCATTTGGGGGCTCCCTCTGAAATGGGTGAAGTACTATAGTTCACAGGATTGGTGTTGGGGATCACCAATAGACATTGATTTGTGGAACACCCAGGATTATGCCTGGCATGCAGCCAATATTCAGCACATTAACTAGGAGTAATCCTTGTCCTCCAGGAAACAGAATTTCAATAAGGGACTTCCCACCTGGTTCGAGGAGGCAGTTGCTGGGCTCTAGGATGAAGATGGATCAAGATTGCATTCTAGCCCTAACCGGTTGGCTCAGTGGCTAGAGTGTCAGCTTGTGGACTGAAGGGTCCCAGGTTCGATTCCGGTCAAGGGCATGTACCTTGGTTGCGGGCACATCCCCAGTAGGGAGTGTGCAGGAGGCAGCTGATCGATGTTTCTCTCTCATCGATGTTTCTAACTCTATCCCTCTCCCTTCCTCTCTGTAAAAAATCAATAAAATATATATTTTTTAAAAAAGATTGCATTCTAGTCCTCGGAGGCTCACTGTCTGAAGGGAGCCATGCCCTTGGTCAGTAGGCCACATTGTCTGGAGCTGGGAGAAGCAAGTTTTATTCCCTTCTTGGCCCCTGATGACTGTATGACCTTGAGCAGATCGACTCCCTGCTCTGCGTCACTGGTAGCAAAACCATCTAATTGCTCTTCTAAACGGGGACACTTGGCAGTAAAGGGGCACTATAACACTTTTCCTGGTTTGACCAATGGGAACCAGAACATTGCTAGGCAAACCAGGCCCAGTGACCCCAGGACACCTGTTAGATGGGACGGCGTTGCTAGTACTGCTGGTGCTGCTTGGCGACTGGGTGCAAGTCTGCTCCTCCATTTACCCACTGCATTTGCACAGGCAGTTTTCATTTCTGCTTCAGGGATATGAACACAAGTGTGCCTTCAGCTGCTTGGAAGAACCCATTTCTCTTTGAGCCCTGTTTTCCCAAACTGCAGCTAGAGCAGGCCCCATCTGTTTTTTTGTTTGTTTTTTATGGATGGGCTCGTGTTGATTGACAACATACACTGTAGCCCTAGGAACCTGGGGGACTCAAAACTACCCTCTCATGTATACAGACACCCCAGCCAACATTTCCAGTGATGAATCAATGCCCTAGACCTCAACAAAGGTGCCCAAGGCCCCTGGAGGTCTGCTCAGAGCCAATGGTAGAGAGGGCTGTGACACATTTTCCAGGCCACGCCTGGAGACCAAGGGTTCTCAATGAATAGGGTTGCTTAATAATTAGTGTTTCTAAGTGCTTGGAGTGTGTCTATTCAATCTGCAACCCTTTTACATTTGAAGAACCTGAGATTCAGAGCAGTCCAGAAAGCTGCCAAGGTTATCTAGGGAGAAAGCAGAGAAGCTGGTGTTCGCATGCCAGTCTTTCAGCCTTTAACCGCCTTACTCCTGCTTGTGTTTCTCAAAGCATGCCAAGAGGTATGCAAGGTGATTTTAGTTTACAGATAGTCAAGTTGGACAAGAACTGAACCACAATTGGCACACAAGACCTGTGATGTTGCAGATATCATTGCTTAGTGTGTAAAGTATGTATTTAAATGAGAGGTCAACTTTGTGAAAATACCATGGTGATAACTGGACATAGCCCACCTTGAGGAGGGCTAAATTTGGAGTACAGGTCCTAGCTTTGACTTGTAATACTTGGTGTTGGGTTCAGAGTGCCTCTGAGCCTGTGACCTAAGTAGCGGTGTCCTGCTTCATGTCATCTGTGCCTTTTAGCCCACCCTGGTCCTCCCAGGGCAAGGGCTAGAGTGTTATAATCTGCTTGGATTGACTGAGATTACTGATCTGGGCCCTGCCAACTCTATTATATTTATTGAGCACTCCAAGTTTCCCAACCAACCCCTGTATTACTCTGAGATTGAAGTATGAAATAGTAAATATGATGCTATACTTTTTTTTTTCAAGTGTACTTAGTTGCCAAACACTTTCCATTTGGTCTGAGATCTGTTCGTCTTTCAAATACTCAAAAAATATGCACTGTAGAGGAATGGTTCCCCCTGGCCAAGCTGAGGACCTGTCCTTTGAGAATTCTGGCTATTTCTCACCCACACAGCTGCTCAGGAGGCATTCCTGCTGGTGGGGGCTCACGGGTCATGAGTTCTAACCCTGTTTGACCCTCTAGACACCTCAGGGTCCCGGAGGCAGGAACTGGATCCCGGGCTCCTCAAGAAGCAGTTGTACTAGTGATGGGCTTTGGGGCAGAGATGGGGCCATAATCATCTGACAAGCCAGCAAGTGGCTGCAAGATGCAAGTGACAGGAAACCCGCAGAGATGAGCCCCTTTCTGGGGGACAAAGCAGGATGCCCAGCAGCGCCTGGCACCTTCCCTCTCTGGGCGGAGTGCTTGCTCCCCAGAGCCAGAGACTGCCCAGCGCCAGTCCCATTCCACTGCCTGAAAACTGGAGAGAGGCATCTCGTATTTGCACTTAGCGAAGGATTTTAAAACTGGAAAAAAAAAAGGTGCATGACCTGTCACTTTGTATAAAAATAGCAAAAATGATTACTAAACATTTTCTATACTTTCTGGTAATAAAAACACATAAAATTATCCTGTTTTAACTACTGTGTAAAAAGCCTGTATCATATATACATTGTACTTTTGTAAATAAATGTTTGCGCACTCTGAAAAAAAAAATGCACTTTTATAAATGGTAACCAATAGCCAGAAGCTGTGGATATCATCTTCGAGGTGCACAAAGCTAAATGAGAGCACATTATTTCTGTGCGTCTCAAACTAGGATACATACAAGGAGCATGAGGTAACCTAAGACAGCATGACTCATCTTCCTAGAGGATATGAATTGTATACTCATACATTACAATACCTGGAAGAGGAAAAATTCTTGTATTACAATTACTTATGCAACTAGAATACAGTTTATAGTAGCGCTTATGATAAAACATAGCATCAAATCCCTTCAATGCCATGAATAAAGTGAGAAGTTTTTGGAAAAAAGCAGAAAGCTCTGTGAAAAGCACAGTATTTAAATACAGACATACCTCATTTTATTGAGTTTCATTTTACTGTGCTTCATAGATGTTGCTTTTTTTTTTTTTTACAGACTAAAGACAGAACCCTACACTAGCAAAAACATTATAACTCACTTTATTGGGGTGGTCTGGAACTGAACCCACAGTATCTCCAAGTTGTGCCTATATGGCTGGGACTAATTACTATGACATTTCTTCTGATCTGATTTTCTACTGATTGTGTTAGTTTGATAAAATATTTCAAGTGTCCCGTTTACTGCTATCTTACCTACTTTAAAGGTATTTTATTACTTAAGTGAATTATGCCAATATTAGTAACATAGACTTTTATGAACAAAGTTAATATCTATCTATTTTATTAGCAGGAGCAAAGAAATTACAACTCCATTCTTATCTTCTTTTAAAATTCAACTGAATATATCTTATATGTATCTGTATACCTTATTGTGTCTAGCAGCACATGTTCAGAAAATGATTTCTAAATTGGATTAACATTTCATTTTTCACTGAAATAAATATTATTGTATTTCAACAGAAACTAGTTACTTGAATCTCTTTGATCTTATTTCCCCATCTAAAGATTTTTCCCAATGCAGCAACATCTTGGTTGAGACACACACTAGATCTGTTCAGCATATTTACGAAACTCCCAATTTCTGCAACTCAGTAACAGTAGCCCACACTCAGCGTCGACTTATTCTGAGTCAGGACCTGATCTAAGCTCATATATTAACTCATTTACTCCTCACAAAAACTCTCCGGGGAAGGTATTTCCCCTATTTTGCAGAGATTAAGTAACTTGCCATGGTCACCCAGCAGCTGGTGCTGTTCTACAGTGCCTTTCACATGTTCTATTTAATGTCAGTCCATTGTTCATGGGGTGGGTCCACAAATTATGAGGCTTATATTCTCAGTATTTCTCACAGAAAAACAGGCTACCTGAAAGAAAATGGCATACTTTGTATGCTTAAAAGTGTTACATAAATATCAAGTAGCTTATTAAAAATGATTGAGATATCTATACTAAGGATCAAAATGACAGATGGAAAAAGGTAACCTTTACCTCTTCTAATCACAACCGTTTGGGAATTGAAATCTATTTTTTTCTATTATGAAGAAATTCTCCCTACTGTCAGTGGAATAAAAGTGCAGTGCAAGCCTTGGGGACATCTTAACCTATTTCTTCTTTCTTCATTATACTCAGAAATGGCCAATCTGAATTGTTAGGTGCCCAAATACTGTTGGTTTAGAATGTCATAGTTAAGGCTTTAGACTGTTTTCCTTTAGTTCTCTGTTTTCACTGTCTAATACTTCAAGCATAATCTTTGATGAGTTCTGAAATTTTCAGCAGGTTGGAAAATCATAGAAATGGAAAATTATCCCTAATATATTTCTTTTAATATTTTTAAAAATATGTTTTTATTGATTTCAGAGAGGAAGGGAGATGGAGAGACAGAAACATCAATGATGAGAGAATCATTAATCGGCTGCCTCCTGCATGCCCCCACTGGGGATCGAGCCTGCAACCTGGGCTTGTGCCCTGACCGGGAATCAAACCCTGACCTCCTGTTCCATAGATCAACCAACATTCAACCACTAAGACATACCAGCTGGGCACATATTTCAATTTGGAAACTGAAGTTCATAGAAAGTCATAAAAATTCATTTTAAGTCAGATTTATTGATTGCCTATAGTGTGCACGGTCCTCGTTAGACACAACGAAATTCAGGCACAAAACAGACACAAGATCCCTGGCCTCAGGAACCTTATGATCTAATTAGTAGAACACAGATTAGAAACAAAAGACAAACAAGTTACATGTCAATGCTCACTTACTAGATTTGACATTAAAGAGCAGTAATTTAAGTAATCCAAAATGGCACCTAATCCTAAAATCATTTATAAAATGTATTTGGCCTTGAAATCCATAGCACTTCAAGCAAGATAATTAAGTTCCATTGCAGATAAAGTCACAAAGACGCAAATACTCTGACACCCTTCAGAGCATTATTAATGATTTTTGTTATTGTGGATCTTCTGCTTTCTCCTTATGATCGTTCGCAGCCTCCGTAATACCAGTTTATCAGACAGAAGCATGTCATCTTGTTGTTCTAGATAATCCAGTAAGTTTTCGGTCCATTCAAGTGCAGCTTTATGGCTAATGTGCTTCTCTGGATTCACTTCTGTTTTTCTGGTCTTGCTGGGAGGCTTTTGCTCAGCAGGCTTGGACTGGTCCTCAACACCTTCACTGTCACTTAGCACCTGACAGCTTGAATCACTACTCTGAGAGTCAAACCACTGGTCAATATCCTCAATGTCAACGTGTTCACAGTCTTCTGTATTCTGTAAAACCGTTGCTAAGTTAGCTGCTAAAATGGCTCCTTCATCCATGTTCAGACCTGAATTCTCTTCATTGCCAGGGAAAAGTTTTTTCCAAGCTTTGGTTATGGTACTTGATTTCACCATGTTCCAAGCTCTTGATACTTCATAAATTGCATCCAACACTGTCAAGTTCTTCCAAAACATTTTTGGGTCAATTCCTTCATCCATGTATTTCTGGAGAAGCCCTGCTCGGTAGTATCTTTTTACCGTGGCTAGAACTCCCTGGTTCATAGGTTGAATTAGACTTGTGACGTTGGGTGGCAGATATTTCACAATTATTCTGCCATCATCTGAACTCAGCGATTCTTCATGTGGATGTGCTGGAGGAAAATCCAAAAGCAGCACTGCTTTTTCTAGAAGCCCCTTGGATTTCAAATGCTTCTGTACCTGTGGCACAAAGTATTTTTCAAACCACTGTCTGAAAACTGAATGTTCTATCCATGCACTTTTCTGACTGAAGTAAGTGACAGGAAAGTTTGAAAGGTCAGCTCCTTTGAATGCACGGGGTCTTTTGGCTTTTCCCACAACACAAAGATTAAGTTTGTGTAAACCTGTGGCATTTGCACAACACATAATAATGATTCTCTCTCTGCTTGACCTATAACCAGAAGTATTTTGGTTAGTTTCAAGAACTAATGTCCTGGATGGTAAACATTTCCAGAACAATCCAGTTTGGTCAGCACCATAAATTTGCTCTGGTTGTAGATTCTCTCTTTCAATAAATTCCTGAAAGTTACCACAAAACTCACTGGCAGCAGTTTCATCTCCTTTTAATTTTGTTCCTTGACTAGCAGCCTTTGGAATACCATGGCGCTGCTTAAATCGAGTTAGCCAGCCAGATGATGCACTAAAATCACCTTCCATCCCTAAAGCATCAAAAAAGAACTTTGCTTGTTTCGCACAAATTGCTCCAGACACTGGAATCCCATCTGTTTTCTGTTGGTTAAACCACTCTATCATAACTCTATCAAGTTCCTCATATGTTGATGACTTCATAGATTTACGTTTGGATACCCCACTTGTAGGATCTGAGTTGTTTGCATAGTTTATTATCCTATCTTTATTCTTTTTAATATCGCGAACTGTGGATTCACCAATCCCATACACCACAGAAAGTTTTTTGAAAGAGATGCCTTCCTCAAGTTTCTTAATAATGTCAAGCTTGTCCTTAATTGTCAACACCACACGCTTCCGTTTCCCCAACATTTTAATGTCTAATATATTAGGCAATTACTAGAACAAGTTATTTAATGACCTTGACTTGAACAAAACGAGACTAGAAAATTGGGCTTTAAAAATCCTTTCCTGTCCCCCTAGAGGCAGATAGTGTGCTGGCCAATTTCTAGGCAAGGCCTCTACGACTCTCACTTTGCTGTTTTAAAACTTACAAAACCCCTCAACAAGGACTAGCTCCAATGAACCCTATCTTCTTTCTTCCTCCTCATGTAGTTTAAGGTTTTTTTTTTCATGAACTAGTCTCGAAGGAGATTACAAACCAATGCTGTATCAGCAAGTTCTCTCACAGTATTAGTGCGCAGTCAATTCTTCTTGCCATCATTACAGGTGAGGTTATAAAAGACTAAGGCTCAGGTGGGATATTTTGGGACATGTGCTGGCGAAGCAATAGTTTACGAGAGGACTTGCATACTTGATCTATGGGAAAATACAATGGGAAAACTCATGCCCTGACTGTTCTTTCTCAGGCCGCGCACTGTAGGGAATGCTGCCTCCTCCAGGCAAGGACTGCTACAGGTTATGCAAGTGAGTGGTTATGGAAATCATAAGCAGGCAAGGTAAGGCAGGCTGGACAGAAGTGAGCGGTGCAAATAAGGCAAAGGGAGGCAGGCAGAAAACTGCACATTAACACGACACAAACTGACACCTAATGTATTTCACAACCAGAAAGGAAAAAGGGGGAGACAATAGGTGGTGTCACATGATTACAGAAATCATCAGAAAACTTCCCTGGTGGAAACCAGGACTCATGGTGGAGGGTAGGGGGTGGAAGCTCAGTGATGATGTTATACAGTAATCCCGGTGAAGAATGATCCTCGGTGGGCCAACAGAAGTCCTGCAGTTCCTGTGGGGGGGCTGCAGAGGTATTCGGAGCCTCAGAAACCTAAAGGAAAATACCAAGAAACATTTTTTTTTCCAGTAGCAGGGTCTGTGGCATTATCCTGAAACTATGTTGAAAAAATTAGCGTCTCCTACCAGTGAGATGGCTACTAATACTAAGGCATTCGCTAAAGTGACAGAGAGCGGGACCTGAATCGCCTACCTCCTGAATCAAGAGGTCAGAGGGAAGCGGTGCAAGCGAGGGCGTCTCTCCGCAGGGCGAGCTCGAGCGCGGGACGTCTTTGCTCACGCGGAGGGAGCCCGGGTCCGTCCGTGGCCACCGGCGCCCGGGTGTCACCGCCGCAGCCAGCGGGCGAGCGAGCGGCTGCTTGGCCCCGGGGACGCCGGCCCTCGCGCAGGGCGCATCGCTCCCCGCTGCCTGCGCAGCGCCGGACCGCCCGAGAGCAAATGGAGTCTCCGGAGGGAGATGGACACGGGCGGCGCGGCGGCAGCGCGGAGCGAGCGTCGCCGGAGCCGGAAGGCGGGGGATTAGGGTGCGCGCGCGCGCCCCCGCAGGAACGTTGTGTCGCCGAGCGGGCGGGGCCTGGGCGGGCGAGCGCGCGGCCGGGGGCGGGGCCGCTGGCAGTGGGCGGGGCGAGGCGGTGCAGGGGGCGGGGCCGGGGGTGCGGTCGCTGGGGAGCTGGAGACCCGGCGAGCGCGCGCGGCCGGGGGCGGGGCCGGCGGCGGCGGCGGCGACTGTCGGTGCCGCATGGGTTCCGCTGACGGCCCGGCTTCTCCAGCCCGCCAGCTGCCTCGCGGACCAGTAGGCGGCGGTAGAGGCGCACCCTATTGCGGCCCTCCTCCCTCCCAGGGGGCCGGCCCTGAAAGCCAGGCTTCCTCCACGTTCAGGTGGACTACGGTTTGCACCCTGGGAGGGCTTGCAAGAAAGCGGGGCATGCTCAGGTGCCTGGAGCCGGATGCAGATGGGGTAGGGCGAGCGCACGTGGAGCTTGTTTACAAATAGAGGCCGCGGCGCCTGCGCCTCGTAGCGCTCGCCGGCCCCGCGGAACGAGCTGGAGCGGAGATCATGAGGCGAGGTAGGAGCGGGTGGGTGGCCGGCTCCTGCTGGGGGCCGGGTTGGGAAAAGGAGCTGGGGCTCACACTCTGCACCGCCCACCGATCAGTCCTGGGTGGCTGGGGCGCAGCGGGTTTGGGGGGCGGTCGAGCTGGCTGTGAGTCTCTACCCTGGTGGGATGCTCTAGGGTTGAAGCCATAGTCTCTGCAGAAGCGGACCTTGTGCAACACCGACTGCACTTGGGAGACCGGTGAACTGGTGGGAGGCTCCCTCGTGACTTTCCTGCCGCCCGTTTACTCCCCTTGCTTCTCAAGTAGTAACGAGGGGATTCAGTTTGACACAAAGTCCCTTGATTTGTTTCAAACGTATGGAGCTACCGTACGTTTTTATGTTGGCATTTTAAATGGAGCGAATGCCATGCCGGCACCTGTGCACTAATAATCCCAGCGACCAGTGCCTCCTCCATTCTCAGGGACTCGGTTGCCTGCGGGGCCCTCTGAGCCTCCCGGGGAGAAGGGAGCGGCTGCACCATTTACCTAAGAACCACGGTTAGCCTTTTTCTTTTCTTTTTGAAGAGGTGGGAAAGTTTCAAGTTTCTCTAGCGTCAGAACATAAAGGACTAACCGTTTTCGTTAACACACAGTAACATAGTAATTTCGTCATTTATTTGCAAATCCATATTGGATGTTTCAAAGGGGAACTGACATGAGCATTCATACTGCAAAAAAAAAAAAAAAAAAAAAAAAGAGAGATGTTGATTCTAAGCCTGGTAACTAACGCTCCCGCCCAAATTGCTCAATTGCCTTCCTCAAAATCACAGCTTTCTCCGATTAGGCATTTTGGAAAAATCTTTGATCGCCTAGCTATGCTGTGAAGTTAGTTATACGTGGATTTTGACAAATGACTGTGTGGTATGTTTTTTTCTGGTTAATTTACCTCTCCCGCCTCCCCATATCATCCAGTTTCTGCAGTCTTGGTTGACTATTTGGGTAAAATACAACTTCATGCTAGCTTTATATCACTTTTTAAAGTTTGCCTCTTTGCCTTATTTGTAAGGAGCCTGAACACAGTTGTATCTGATACAGTCATTGTATCTCCTCCATAAGACAAGGGAAGAGAGCTGTTTACTGACTGCCGACCAAAGGCCGGTAACCAGAGGTTAGCAGCCGGTCTTTCGCCCTACCCTTCCAGCCTACTGAGGTCACTCTGGCCCGTGATATATAAATAATATAACCCTGCTTCTTATCTCTGTCTCCCAATATCTTTGAGATTTAATTTTCTTCCAGATACCACTGGCACTGTTTCTCTGTTTTTGCTGAATTTCCCAGCCTGCTGGTGTCTTGTCTCTTATGGCTGTTCCCTTACATCACCTTGTGAAAGTTCTAATTTGGAACACAGCCCACTTTCTTGATTCCTCAAAATACCATTTCATGCAAGGCAGTTGTGTTACCAAACATTTAATAAGGCTTTACCCAAGACAGCTGTGTCTTTACACAAGGTAGTTGTAGCCAACAAACTTCCATTTCTGTTGGAGAGCGGGGGGTGGGGTCGCACTGTGGCAAATTTCTATTCGAGTACAAGAGTGGAGGGACCTTAAGCTAGAATTTGGGGCATCTTTGTTTTATGAAGAGGCTGATTGGCCACAGAGAGCTTCTTGTCAGTTTTTCTCTTTCGGTGATAGTCTCTCCTTTCTCCCCAGCATTTTTCTGTATCAGGTCTCCTTTCTCCTTCCTTCTCTCAGCTGCTTGTGCACCTTAAGACCCTTTTTATTTTGCAGAGCAGTTTTGTATTCTTTATTTTTCTTCTAACTGCCCCTTATCATTTGCTGTGGTTTATTCTCTAATCAAAAGACATTTCACTCCTTGGGCAATTCTGCCACCAGTATTTCTTTCCTTCTCCTTTAATCCTTGCAAACAGTACTATGAGGTAGATGATACTTCTATTTATGTACAAGAAAACAAAGGCTAAAAAAGTATATGAATTTATCAAATGTAGGTGGCAGAATGAGATTGAGCCAAGTCTATGAGGCTTTAAAGCACCATGCTCTGCCTACGTTATCATAATCAAGGTATTTTGGGCATGAACCTACCAGAGAGGCATTCTAGTAGGGAGAGCACGTTAAGTCTGAAACAGCATTTATCAGGCTAAGCATTTAGTTCATTGGAATGTGGGTTTCCTGAAAACTACTCCCAATCTACTGAAAGTAGCTTATGTTTCTTATGATTACAAGCTCCACATTCCCTTTTCTGCTGAGATAATGTCAATACAAATACATTATGTAGCCTCACTTAGTAGCATTCTTTATTCATAGTAGTTTTGTAATAGAATAGGACATCTCTTGGTAAATTCTTAATTGCTTTTTTTTGTTTTTTGGGGTTCCATTTACTTGAAAAATGAATGGTCTTCACACCAAAAAAAAAAAAACGCACAAAAAAACCACACAAAACACATTTGTTTTCACCTGCATTTAAAGAACATAAACATTTGAGGGGCATTTTTCAACTAAAATACTTATATTTGCGGGGGAGGGAATGTAGGTGTATATATTTTAGGGCAAACAGGATGTGTAATTTAGGGCAAGCAGTTGTCATCAGCATAATGAAAGCTTGTTCTTTGAAGTCTTCTTTAACTGAAAGGAGACAGTTACTTTGTGCATTGTAGACAAGAGCCCAATCTATTTATTAATATAAAAAATCCCCTTTAAAATGGTTAAAGTTAGAAACACTTATCCACTTAAAAAATTTCTGGACACAATTGAAAGATCAGATTACTCATTGGGAAAATCCCATATAGTTTGAGGATATTAGAAGATAATGATTGATGTCTTATACTCTTGAGTCATATAGATGCCCAATAGGGGACTTTTTAACTTGTTGTCTGTGTTTCGTTGGTGGCTGGCAGTAGGTTTTCAATTGACTGGCAGCATAAACCAAGATAAAAGGAGTTCTTTGGAGACTAGTAAAGACTTAATAGGGTCAAAAAAATTAAAATCGCTGTTGGAAATGTTTAAGAAAAAGTTAAAGTTGGTTCCTAAAAAAACGTGTGGAAGAAACTAGTTAATTGCGGATTGATGTCAGCAGTGCAGGTGGGAAACTTGAATGAAATGTATGTACCTGCCTTACCTTCCCAAACCTGCCCAGTTCCCAGCTGTTCTCTAAAGCAGCCCTCAGTTCCATCAGTTTGGTCAACTCAGGTGTCCTCAGAGCCCGATCTGCATCAGACCACTCACTGTCCCAGTGCCCACCACCTGCAGCATTATGCCTGTAGCTCTTCATGCTTTTCTGTTAGCCTGGGAAGTCCTCTCCTTCCTCTGTTAATCTGTTCATCCTTCAAGTTCCAGTTTGTCCAAAAAGCTGCATTTCTCAAGGTTGCTCCTCAAAACTTTATGGGTCAGAATTATCTGGCGTCCAACGTAGAAATTCTGGAGTGCACTCAAGGGATGAAACCCAGGAATCTTTTTAGTGAGCGCCCCAATTGATTCTAATATGCTAAAGTTTGAAAACCTTATTTCTTGACCGCTATTTTGAATGAGATTCCGCACTCATAATGTATCCTTTGGGGAGGGAGTTTTTCTTCTCACTCCTCTCCCCTTCTTAAATTCTATACAGTCTTTGAAGGAAAATATGAAGTGCAGAAAAGAAAAAAGGAAAATAATAATACCAACATTCAGAGACAACTACTCTTTTGGTGTGTATCCACTGTCTTTCTTGTATCAAAGTAATTATAATTTGTGTGTATGTGTGCAAATATGTAATGAGAACGTGAAGTCAAAATATACATAATTTTATACATACTCTTATTAATAGCATCGTATAAATATTTTGTGATATCGTTTATTCCCATCAGCCAAATACCACCAGGAACACACATGTTGCCAAAACTGGGCTTATTACTGCAGCAGGGGAGAGCTTTACCTTGGAAAACCATGAAGTGTCTCAAAAAAGAGGGAGTAGGTGGATGGAGCTTATTAAAGATCTGGGTAAGGTGATTTTAGGGAGGTTTAAAGAAAGTGAGGAGCCTATTCTAGATTGAGTGCTGTCAGAAAGCAGGGACAATTTGGCTTTTGGGCATCTTAATTTTTATCTAGAAAGCTAGTGGAACCGAGAGGCTAGAGCTATCATTGGAGAAGAAGCAGTAGTCACTGCTGCTAGCCAGGGGAAAACAATGTTTGCTCATTTTTGTGGTTGACAGCATTCCCTCCTTCCTTCTTGTGACGTCTTTATTCAGGATTATAGAGTGACTTTTTTAAAAAAAAACAACCTGTTTTTTATTGATTTTTGGAGAGTAAGGAAGAGAGAGGGATGATAGAAACATCATCTATCAGCTGCCTCCTGCACGACTGTCACTGGGGATTGAGCCCATAACCCCTGCATGTGGCCTGATCAGGATTTGAACCCGTGACCTCTTGGTTCATGGGTGGAAACTCAGCACACTGACCAGACTAGAGTGACCTTGTTTTTATCTTGTTTCACCACAGTCATGGCAAGCCCTCCTCTAATGTCTATGAAATTACTTCGATTCCTTGACTATCTTGTTCAGAGCTTTCAACACTTTCTCAAAGGACCTAGGATTCAAAAAAGTTTAAATAATCATTGATAGATTAGCTCATTCAGCCTTGAAGTGATTGATCCCTTAGTTATCTGGGTAGATACTTTGTAATGCAATTCTGCCTTAGTGAGACTCTCTTATGCTTAAAGAAGAGTTATTAACACCTGGCTTCAATGCTTCTAGGTTAACAAGTCCTCATAATAGTGTTTCTCAAGCTCAGCTTTGATCAATTTTAGAACTTTTCATCTCCCAAAAAAGAAATCCCATACCATCCCACTCCCCATTCCCCATTCCCATTTCCCCACTCCCCACAACCCTCTCTCCTGTTTTCCAGCTCTTGGTAACCACTGACTCTATAGATTTGCCTATTCTAGACATTTCATATAAATGAAATCATACAATACGTGACCTTCGTGACCAGCTTCTTTTACTTAACATAATGTTTTCATAGTTCATCATGTTGTAGCATGTATGAGTACATCATTTCCTTTCATTGCTGAGTAATATTGTTATACTAGAGGCCCGGTGCATGAATGACTCTATAGATTTGCCTATTCTAGACATTTCATATAAATGAAATCATACAATACGTGACCTTCGTGACCAGCTTCTTTTACATAACAATGTTTTTATGGTTCATCATGTTGTAGCATGTATCAGTACATCATTTCCTTTCATTGCTGAGTAATATTGTTATACTAGAGGCCCAGTGCACGAATTTGTGCATGGGTGGGGTCCATCGGCCTGCCCCGATTGGGGCTGACCAAGCTGGGCCAGCCAGGGAGAGGGGACACAGGAGGTTGGTCGGCTGGCCCCATCCCTGATTGGTGTGTGAGTGGGGGGTCATCAGGGATGGGGCCAGTGGGGGGGAGGGGCCATGGACAGTTGGCAGGCTGGCCCCACCCCTGATCAGGGTGGGGGGCCAATAGGAGGTGGGGCTGGCCATGGGGAGTGGCCTCAGGCAATAGGCGGGCCAGCTCCACCCGCTGGTCAAACTCCCAGTCGAGGGGACAGTTTGTGTATTAGCCTTTTATTATATAGGATGGATACCTCACATTTTATCTATTCAGCAGTTGATGTTGAATCAGCATTTAGGTTATTTTCACTGTTTGCCTATCCTATATAATAAAGCGGTGATATGCAAATTAACCCTCACGCCCTCACAAGATGGCTGCCTACGACCAGGCCGGCAGGCGGGGCAGTGAGGGACGACCAAATGACTGAACAGCCAGCTGCATGGGGCAACCAGGCCAGCGGGGGGGCCATGAGGGGCGACCAGGCCAGCGAAGGGGGGGGAAGTTGGGGGCGACCAGGCTGGCGGGGGGGCAGTTAGGGGCAACCAGGCTGGCAGAGGGGGGGCATTTGGGGGCGATCAGGCCAGCAGGGGGCGGGTGCAGTTGGGGGCGACCAGGCCGGCAGGGAGGACAGTTGGGGGCGATTAGACTAGCAGGGAGGGCAGTGAGGGGCAACTAGGCTGGGAGAGAGGGGCAGTTGGGGGCAACCAGGCCAGCAGGGGGGGCAGTTAGGAGTGACCAGGCCAGCAGGGAGGGGGCAGTTGAGGGCAACCTGGCCGGCAGCGGGGGGGGAGTTAGGGGCGACCAGGCTGGCAGGGGGGGGCAGTTAGGGAGCAGTCAGGCCGGCATGCAGAGGCCGTGAGGGGCGATCAGGCTGGGGGGGGGGGCAGTTAGGGGCAACCAGGCAGGCAGGCAGGTGAGCGATTAGGAGCCAGCGGTCCAGGATTGTGAGAAGGATATCCAACTGCCGGTTTAGGCCCGATCCCCGCAGTCGGACATCCCCCAAGGGGTCCCAGATTGGAGAGGGTGCAGGCTGGGCTGAGGCCGCCGCCCCCTGCACAAATTTTGTGCACCGGGCCTCTAGTTATGAATAATGCTGCTGTAAACATCCATGTACAAGTTTGTTTATGTGGACAGATATTCATTTCTCTTAGGTACATGAGATTGGAATAGCTGGGTCATATGGTAACTCTAACTTTTTGAGGAGCTATTTTCTTTATTTTTAATTTACTTTTTTAGTTTTATTGCTTAAAGTATTACAAAGGGTATTACATATGTCTCCTTTTTTCCCCCACCCTTGACAATCCCCTGGCCTCCCCTACCCCCCAGTTTCTTATGTCCATTGGTTATGCTTATATGCATGCATACAAGTCCTTCAGTTGATTTGAGGAGCTATTTTCCAAAGCAGTTTACATTTTTACAGTGTATTCAGTGTGCTTCATTGCCATATACCCAATTCATTTTGAATTTCAGTACTTTTTTTTTATCCAACGATGGTATTCTTTTTAAAATTTTAATGTTTTAATGATGACTCTCTTCTTATATAATAGTTATGGTTTTGGAAGCATGTAAACAGAAAACAATAGCATAGTTATTGTTTTGGTAGCATGTAAACAATAATATTTAGGTACATCTTAGTGACAAACCTTATGGGTTCTGGAGACACAATCTCAGGTTTGTACTTATGACTCCACCTACTAACCATGGAATTTCTGGCTATATAAATCTTTCACATATGGAAAGTGGGAATAAAAATTATACTGATTTTGGTTTTGTTGTAAAGATGAACCAAATAGTATATATAAATCACTTTGCAGAGTACCAAATACTCTGCACTACGCACTAAGTAAAAACTAGCTTATGACTTTATTTCCTACAATTTTGATTAGATGGAAACAACTTGCATTCTCTTAGCCTCCTAAAATTGGAGGCTTTGAAAGGAGATATAGATAGCTAAAAGACAACTGTCATGGGAAAGGCTGGATTAATTCATACACACTTAATGATGTTGTAGAGTTTTTGCAAGAGTGTATGATAAACCTGTGTTTGTAATTATAAGGAGATTCACAAAAACACCTTAGGATTGTCTATTGAAAATTCTCAATCAACCCAAAACAGGTGCACATAGCCTTTCTTTCCTTTAATGCTAACCACAGCGTATCCCATATACTATATCCCATATACTATGGGGCAGACTTTTAGCCCCATCATAGGTATCTGATGGGAAAGGTAGAAGTATAAAATGGGAATTTGATGCAAAAGACAGTCTTCAAATTATCATTCTTTTAGAAATATGTCTGAAATATATTTTAGTTTTTCTTTGTTCTTTTTTAGTAAATGTAAAACAGACAAAGATTGGATAGAGTAGTTTAACTCTACCTTTGTTATTTCTATTTATTGTATCAACCTAAACCCTGACATCTCAATTCTGAAAGGTGGTAGTAGTTAAATATCTCCTTTTCCTTGGATTTTCATATTTTTCTCTTTTGCTTTGAGATAGATAGGTAGGTACACATTCATTCCTTCCCCTCCCCACCAACTCTTTTCTCTCCACACGTAACGTTTGCAGTATTAACAGTTTTGTTTTTCCCCTCTCCCTTGTCTTCTACCCCCTGTTCTTTTCCTTTGGGGCTGTACTGGTGGAACTAGCCAACAATTGGGAAAGTCCCTGTCAACAGTGTACTGAAATTGATGTGCAATTACATGGGTGTTTGGTGAGGATGAACTGATGGGATTATTAAATCCATCATTTTGAAACTGATTGGACTTTTAAACTTTCTTACTTCAATTGGTAGCTTGTTTCCAATAATGTCAGAAAGATTAAAAAAAAAAGTCTGATTTATTTAACAATAGTATCTGTTACTACAACATGGGAGTTAATTTTACACTGACCTTGCTTATTTCTATTCTTTTTTTTTTTTAACCAGTAGGTTATTTTAGTTCATTTATTACTATTATAGTCACAGAGAGAGTTTTCTGACACATCTTTCACATGAAGTATTGGGACTCTAACATTCCTTACTTCCATTTTTAAATTTTTTACTTTTTTGAATTGAAGGATTCTCTCCTTGCATAGTTTGAGACTCTGATGTAAATGACTGGGAAATTGATTTATCTCGGGCTGCAATAGTTAATTGCTTGGCCAGGAAATTCCATACCCCAATGAAAGGCAACAAACATTGTTATATGTAAAATAGACATTTAGCAGCAATTCATGCCTAAATATCAAACTAGTTAGGTTTACTATTACTATGCAGCTATAGTAATATTGTTATTTCAATGCTACATAAATGCACAACAATCCTATAGCAATGCCCCCTCCATCTTTCCTAACAGTCCGTGGTAGCCTAGCATATTGTAACTCATGAGTTTTAAGGTTTTTAGGATTATAAATTATATCTATTTTTAAAAATCTACTGGAGAGGAACATAGTGTTGTCTGTAGATGGCAGTGTATTCTCTTAGTAAATGTTTGAGTGTTAATAAATCAGTGAAGTTTTGAGTTTCTGTTCTGTTTGTACATCTTTCCAGCTGTGTGTAATTTGGCAAGTAATTTGATTTCTCCTGAGTTTCACATGTTTTTTCATTATAAAATGGGAATGATGACATTTATATCCTAGCTTTTTTAAAAAAGACATATATGTATATGTGTGTGTGTATATTGTATATATATTGCTTTTTTACAGAGAGGAAGGGAGAGGAATAGAGAGTTAGAAACATCGATGAGAGAGAAACATCGATCAGCTGCCCCTGGCACACTCCTACTGGGATGTGCCCTCAACCAAGGTACATG
Organism: Myotis daubentonii; assembly: GCF_963259705.1. NCBI lineage: Eukaryota > Metazoa > Chordata > Mammalia > Chiroptera > Vespertilionidae > Myotis > Myotis daubentonii. The sequence continues at coordinate 173,871,049 of NC_081840.1, forward strand.
CCCTTGACCAGAATCGAACCTGGGACCTTGCAGGCCGACGCTCTATCCACTGAGCCAAACCGGTTAGGGCTATCCTAGCTTTTTTTTTTTCATGTTGATTGAATGAGTTAATAAAGATAAAAGTGCTTCATAATTAATATTTTTAAAAACACACTCTTGAGCTACCTCTGCTGCTCTAATAATACTTTTTAAATTGGAATATTGATTTACAATTTACACCTTGTAATTGACAGTGATGTTCATAACATGTCCTTACAGTTAGCCTAGTCACAATTGAAAATAACCTTATTTATCAGGTGTGTTCCAAACTGATCTTAATTTAATGCACTTGTGAAAACATAGGTCTCAGGGAAGCAGGGGTGTGAAACCTAACTTTGTCCATTATTGGCTGTGTACGTCTGAATATCTCTTGAGCCTCACTCATGGGTGATGTGTACACGGTGGAGTTGTGATAACTAAATGAAAACCTATGCGAAAGCCTTGGCAATAAACAAATGTCAGTGACTGCTCCCTAAACACCTTTACAATGTAGGTTTGGAAGGTTATTTAGGTTTGCAAACATCTCTTAATTCTAGTTCTCAGAATTATTATTCAGTTAATAAAAATATTTCCTTATTTGCCGATGACCTTTTTTTTAGGTTGTTTTACTTTTCCTTTCTGAATTTTAAGTTTAATGGGCCAGATTCTTATTTTAAAATATCAAACACAATTGCTTTACCAATTTCAACTTAACCTTTATTCAGCAGTAAGATTAGAAGAAATTTGGTGGAACCTTCCTGATAAAAAGAGTTTGAAAATAAAGGATTTAGGTATTAAGGACCATAAATATATCTTCCAATGAGCACTGTTTCCAGTAAGCTTTTTTACTAATTTCTCTTTATAAATATATTTTTTGCTTCCAGTTTTATTGAGATATACTTGACCTACAATGTTGTACAAGTTTAAGTACATGACATAATGATTCGTTATATGTGCATACTGTGAAATGACAACCACAATCAGTCTAGTTAACATCCATCACCTCGCATAGTTACAGATCTTTTTCTGTGATGAGAACTTTTAAGATTTACTCTTAGCATCTTTCAAATATATAATTCAGTATTGTTGACTATGGTCACCATTCTGTACATTACATCCCAGGACTTTTTATCTTACAACTGGAAATTAGTACCTTGCAACTATGTTTACCTGTTTCTTCCACCCCATATTTATTATTCTGATTCTTTTTTCTTTTTCAGGTCTCTGAACTTTTTTCTCTGAAATCCCTTAGAAAGCATATCCATGCTCACCCTTTTAAACTCTTTTTCTGATGACACTCATATAATCCCTATCTCTTGTCCTAACTTTTAAGTGAGTCTCAAAGTGCTTCCAGGAGCAACCCAAGGCTTATCACCACACATTTAATGCATTAGTTGTACAGAGACTGTGTTATGAACTTGCAAGGACATAGAATAAAATATTGCCCTGTCCCCCAAGGAGTTCCCAATCTGGAAATACAGATTTGCAAATAACAATGCCAGGTGTAAATGTTATACTCGTGGTTTAAATGAGGCATTTGTACACACAGCGGAGTGACGTTAGTTAGGAATGCTAGTGGCATTGGTGCTCAACATTGAAGTATATGTATGAGTTCCCCAAGTAGAAAAAGGAGATGGTGACATTTCTGGCAAATACAAGACCATGAGCAAAGGTTCTGAAGTGGGAAAATGCATATCTTATTTAATTTGTGGAACAACAATGTATTAGTCTTCCATTGCTGTTGTAACAAATTGTCACAAACTGATTTAAAACAATATAATATTATTAACTTACTGTTCTGGAGTTCAGAAGTCTGAAATCCGTTTTACTGGGCTAAAATCAAGGCTCTTCTTAATGCTACGTGGAGCATTGCTTTATCCAGCCTCTAGAGGGCACCCTTATTCCTTGGTTTATGGCCTCTTCCTCTGTCTTCCAGCCAGTGCCCTTGCATCTTCAAATCTCTACCCTCCTCTGAACTCTGACCCTCCTGCCTTCTTATCAGGATCCATGTGATCATATTGGGCCCAGATAATCCAAGTTGATCTCCCCATCTGATATTTTTTAATTTAATCATATCTGTAAATTCCTTTTTGCCATTGCAAGGTAAAATACTTGCAAGTTCTGGGGATTAGGATGTGGACATTTTTGAGGGGGCATTATCCAGGCTGCTGTGAGGAAGGTGGCTATAATTTAAGGTATATAATGAAGAGAAAGCTAATTGGAATTTGGTTTCGAAAAACCTTGAAGTCATGCTAAGGAGTTTGGAATTTAGTCTACAGGCCAGCAGTTTTTATTTAAAAAAAGATTTATAAAGCCCAGCTGGTTTGGCTTAGTAAATGAGGCATCAGCCCATGGGATGAATGGATATGGGTTCAAATCCAGTCAAGGGCTCATACCTCGATTGCAGGCTCGAACCCTGGCCCCAGTCTGAGTGTGTGCTGGAGGGAACCAATTGATGAGTCTCTCCCCCCTCCCTTCCACTCTCTCTAAAAAGCAAAGAGAAAAATATTCTTGGGTGAGGATTAACAGCAACAACAAAAAAGGTAGATGCTCACTTCAGTATGCATATACTCAGAATTCAAATACAAGTACATGGATGACCATTGATCCCTCAAAACCCATCTATGGAGCCCATAGACCTACAGAGAAAGAGAATAATAAGGAAAGTAACATAATCAAATCTGTTTCAGATATGTAGTGGTGTGGTTGTACCTAAGGACTGCTGATGAAGTCCAGCATTTAAAGTGTGCTTTGTTTAATTTTAAAAATGGCTATGGGAACAGAGAGGAAATTGATTTGAAAAGCTCTTTAGGGGTCGAATAAATAGGCTGTGGTGATTAAAGAAGCCCAGGGAAACTGAAGCCACCTTTGAGGCATACATGAAATGATCCTAATGTACACACCCTACTGAAATGTTCTCCCACTGACTGATTCTAGTGTGTGCCTAAAACCAGGTGCAACTTTCTGCTCAAATATGTTCTGTTTACCAACTAATTAATTTCTACTGTTAACCGAGTAACCGTAGAATACATAGTCCAACCTGGGATGATGCTTTTTTAAAAATCCTCAATCAAGGATATGTTTTTGTTAATTTTTAGAGAGAGAGAAGAGGGAGCATGAGAGAGAAACATCCATCAGTTGCCTCCCCTATGTGCCCCAACCAGGAATTGAACCTGCAGCCTCGTTATGTGCCCTGACCAGGAATCGAACCCGCAACCTTTTGGTGCACATAATGACACTTCAACCAACTGAGCCATCTGGCTAGGATTGGGACAATGACTTTTATAATCATTTAAAAAATATTTAAATCAAATTTACTTAGAAAATACAAATCTAAAAATTATATTTCTTTAAAGCTTCCTTTGTCAAAGGCATAATCATTTAAATAATACAATTTTGTGAATGAAAAGGGAGAAAGAATTCAAAATAACATTTGAAAAGATAAAAAACCCTCACGTTTCTAGTGGTTGTGGATTTATGCAGCAAATTTTTTTCTTTCATGACTGAATCACCACTGATGGCATCTCAGTGTTGTCCAGATGTTGGGATCATGGAAGAAAATTCAGCACATGAGAGAGGTAGACAAAATCTCCCTTGGTAGATAGACATTTCCTGGTACAATTTAAGGATGTGGTGCTCCAGAAAAATCACTGGTGGAGGGAGTGTTTTGGGGTGGTTTCTCAAGTCCTCGTCTCATGAGCTGGCCCACAGGACCCTGCATTGGAGGTAGAGGAGAGGAATGAAGCCTGGATTCTGGCAGGGAGGGGAAGGGAATAAAAAGATCTTTCCAATGAAGGTGGACTTTTGCTCATCTTGGGTTTTTAGGATCCTGGTGGAGGGGGTCTTTCTGATACTCTGACAGTTGTCTTTGCTGGCGCACCTTCTTTAGACTCAGCTTTCCAGAGCACTTAAGAGTGAAAGGGGACACTATTAATGACTACATTGTCGGCAAGCATAAATCAGAAGTTTCCCAGGCAGACTGTTGTTTAAAGTTCCCTGTTTACTAGGCACCACGTCAGTGTCCTGGAAAACAAACTTTAGAGTCATCCTTTACGCTTCTCTCATCTTGACTAGGATGACACCTCATTTGCCTCTTATTTAAAGCCAGTTATCAGTCTTATGAGTTCTTTCTACAAAATTTATGTGATGTATCTTTCACTCTCTAAATTCAAGACATCTTCATCTCAGCTGGCTTGTTGTAAACAGGGTCCACTTATCTGTAATGTCTCCTTCCCATTCTAGCACATTCTAGTCAGACTTCCAGATTAATTTGTCACTAGTTTTATTAAGCTCTTCATTCCACTTAGGAACCTGCAGTTGTTCCTGACTGCTTGAGGTCCAGTGTGGACTTTATTTTGCTGTTTAGAGCCCCTTGCTTTTCATGCAGATGTCTGTCTGTGCTCATCATGCAGACCCCATTAGAATGCCCCCTCCTTCCTCTCCATCCTAACCCATGACTCAACACTTGCCCTCTTGCAGCTTTAGCTCCAGCCACTTCCATTCATCACGTTTTTTTCCTGACTTTGAATTTTCAAGTGCTAATGGCACACATTTCAAATTTGATTATACAACTTAGTGTATTATATTTGCTAATTAAAAGATTAAGACTCTACTGCTTTCAGGGGCCATGAGGTAATCATAAACTGTGAATAGGTATTAAAGTGTTCGTGTTGATTGTTGAGCAATAGTAATTCCAGCCTAGGTAAGTGGCCTTTCAAATCACTATGCAAATGAGACAAAATGACCAAACAGTACCTTCACAAGATTTTTCAAATTGTGTCTGAATTTTTTTTACATGTACTTCATAGCTCAAGTAATAGATCCTTCTCCCAATACCCCCCTTAGCCATAATTCTTAGAATGGTAACAGATTTACATTGTGCATTGTATGAGTGCTTGTGAAATTAAAAAATTAAATGATGGCTTTAGCAAACTTATTGGGAAAATAAAGTTGTTTTCAAAAGAAAATGCAGCTGTTCTCTTGTTTCCCAGGCCTGAGGTTGGGGTGATCATCACCTCAGATACAGTGCTTCCTATTCACAAATCGGCCCTCTTGTCCAGTTCCTAGGGTCCTAGGTTCTGATTCTCTCCTTCTGCTGAGACTGGCATAGTGGATCTGCTTTGGCTCCCAGGGGAGGATAGGCAATGGAATTGAGCAGTCCAGTCTCAGCCAAGACGATGCTGAGAGTTAAGGTGGAGCCAGAAATAGCCAGTTAGTGAGGAAGCAATCGTAATACAGGTCAAACAATGGGGCTTAAATAATGACCCGTGGAATTGGGGTGTCTAAACTATAGGTTATGTCAAAGAATAATGAGATCAGTAGTATGTGGAATAAAAAAGACAAAGCTGAATTTACTGACCTTTATAGTAAGGGAAAGCTCTGCTAGCCAGGCACAGTCTTTCTGAGCAGAGCAGACTGTTAGGTTATATAGGTCTTTGGGAAGTGGGAAGCTTGAGTTGGCGGGCTTTCAGGAGTGTGGACATCATCTGAAGGAGAGCAATTACTCAGATGAGATGGTTATTGATAGGTTGGCACTCAGATACAAGTTCATTTCAATGAGCGCATTCTTTTTTTAAATATATTTTTATTGATTTCAGAGAGGAAGGCAGAGAAAGAGCAAGATAGAAACATCAGTGATGAGAATTATTGATTGGCTGCCTCCTGCACAACCCCACTGGGGATCTAACCCACAACCAACTGGGGCATATGTTTTGATTGGAATCCAACCGGGTTCATAGGTGGAGGCTCACCCACTGAGCTGTGCTGGCCACAGTGAGCACATTCTTGATTGGCCAGATGCGATGGGTTGTTACAATGGGTTGACTTGCAAAAGCAATTGGCTTATTCAGGCGAGTTGCTGACTGAACAGGTTCAAAATGAATTATGCTGGCTATTTGTTTCCATGGCTACAGAACAATTGATCTTCTCCTAAGAGTGTGTTAATTTTTCCTGCTTAAGTGGGATGGGAATGCATCTATAATTCAGAATAGAGGTGGGCTCATCAGATTTAAACTGGACCTTTTATAGGGAACTCCTTCAGAAAAGAATTAGGAGAAAATAAAAATAGCCCCAATCCCAGGTAATGGGGCAATTGTAACAAAATAGATTAACAAACCCAAGAATGACCTATTTTCTTCTATTTTGCCAAGGAACCAAAGCACATAGACTAGTCTTCAATTCTCATGCCCAATAATGTTACTGAGTAGCCTAGAGCAATGGTCAGAAAATGTTCTCCATAAAGGCTCAGATGGTAAGTATTTTAGGCTTTGCGGGCCATAGGTTCCATCTTTGCAGCTATTCAACTCAGCTACCATAGTGCCAAAGCAGCCATACACATTATGTAAACAAATGGTGCAACTAAGAGTAGCAGGTTACGGCCTGTGATGATCAGATTTGACATATAGCTGTAGTTTGCTGACCCCTGGCCTAGAGCAAGTAATCTCTCAATTGCTTTTAGTGTCAGTGATTCAAAACCCAAAATATCTGAACTCCCCTGTCAGGTCAAGAAAGTGTACATAAACACTAAGTAGTTGCTGACTAACTGACTTCTGATACCCTGTCTGGTTGGATGTCATTCATTCTGGGCCAGGCTGGGGTTCGCATTGAGAAATAACTGGGATAGGTAGGGCTAGAGCTGGAATAGAGGCTGAGTTTGGAAGAAAAAGGCTCCAGTGTCCCATTCCCAGCAGCAGGCTACGGTAGTAGTGGGTCTCAGGTGGTTCATGCTGTTGTGGCCCCTCACCCCACCCCCATGATACTTGCTGGGCCCTGCTCCATGGCTAACTGTAAAGTATCTGCAGGCTGTTGCTTTTCTTCTGGTATTCGTTGGATCTACTCCAGCTAAAGAGAATTTGTCTTTTGAAACTGATAGCTCTGCCAGCTAACAGCAGAGGATTTGACTCTGGAGCATTTTTGGCTTTTTTGGAGGCTAGAGAATCATCTGGCCTTTCTCTTCCTCCGTCAGGCTTCCCAGGTCAGAGGGTGATTTAAATGACAGCATCCCAGGGGCCTGACCCTCAGTTGGGAAGTCGCCTTGACACCTTCTCCCAGGTGCCCAGGGATTTCCTTGAAAGTAGGACATCCCTTGTCCCGCCGTGGTGTTGAAGCCTTTCTGGGAGTGGTCATGGAATTAGCCCACCATAGTGGACTTTCAGAAAAGCACTTCTAAAATTTTCTTTTTTTTCCTTCTGAGAGAAAAGCAATAGCTAACAGCATATTTCTTGACTGTGGCTTGCACATCTTAAGATTCTTTGTAAGTCATTACTCAGGAATATGCACGTATAATAGCTCAGGGAACTTTCTGGATTTAATTGGACTCCAATATGTATGCATTGCATTCATTCTGGGGTCAGGAAAAGGTTTGATAACTCTAATTTCAGGTATATTCCATGGGGAAACAAACATTGTTTGAAGCGAACAGTGTCATTTAGTAATTTTTGTTAAATGGTCTACTCAGGGTTTCTTTTTGCAAGTGAAATCTCGTCATCACAAAGAAGAATAACTAAGGATAAAAATGGGTTAGGCACAGTATTAATTTTACTTTATAATAGTATATAATAAATTATGAAAATTAGAACTAGATTTTTTTCTCCTTATGGCATTCTTATATGGTAATATCCAAAATAGAAATAAGATGTACATATACCTTTTAGAAACAATAGCAAGAGGTATAATTTTTGGTGCTCTAACTTGTTCTAGCATTACGGAATGTTTTTGAAATTTATCATGAAGAACCGATTGGAAAGAAGAGCAATAACATATTGAAAAGATGGATAATGAGAGGTTATCTTTAACAGATATTTAAATTCATTGTAAACATATAGTTACTCAGATATTATGGTAGTGATATAAAACTAGAAAAAAAAGCTAGATAGAATATATTAGCCTGAAAAATAACCCTGGCGTGTGCATGTATTTATGAAGGTGTTAATACATGGTATAGATAGAACCACAAATGAGTGAGAAATGAAAAATTTGCTTAACAAATTTATTATATTAGTTAAGATAAAGACAAACTTGTTTTATACAGGTGCACACACAGGACCTTCAAATACAGTAAATTGAGTTTTATTTCCTTCCCATGGAAACGTTTAGTTGGATCTAAGCTTGTAAGGCGGCAGCTGTACTCTACAAGGTCATTCAGTGGTCTAAGGCCCTTCCACGCGGTAACTTTGTCAGTCCCCGGGACATTGCCCTTCTTCTCTATGGTCGAAGCTAGGTTTCGGACCCACCTGCATTCCAGCTTATGATGAAGGGGAGCAAGGGCAGTCCCATTAAGCACATGACACCGAAGTTGTACTTATCCTATCCATTCATGTTCTGTTAATGAGTAAGTACATGGTTACATGACCCTGTCTGTCTACCTGTATGAAAGGCTGGGAATTGTAGTCTCTCACTGGATTATGGGCTCAACCACAACTAAGAGGGAGAATGAGCCCTAATATTAGAAACAGACATTATATCTAGAATTAACTCACACTGGTAGGAGTTAACAGTCTGGGCCACCGTAGTTATATAAAAAATAAAAATCAAATCAATTTAGATCCTCATCTTTTACTTTATTTTGAAATAAATTTCAAATAGATATACAATCAAACCATATAAGCATCCAAAGTTATTTGTGTAGTACCTGGCAAATGATAACAAAAGTAAGTGCTTTTTATGGATCAGATTGTTTAATCCTTATAATAGTCCTATGGAAGAGACTTCCACTGATCACACTGCAGTTGATGAATAGACAAAGAGAATCAATCAAAGAGAGTTCAGAAGAGAAACTATACAAATGACTAAGGAGGGTTTTTAAAATATATTTAACTGGAGGCCCAGTGCATGAATTTGTGCACGAGTGGGGTCCAGCTGGCCTGCCCCAATCGGTTGGGGTGGGGGGGCCTATGGGCAGTTGGCAGGCCGACCCTACCCCCAATTGGGGGCGGGCCTGGCCGGGGAAGGGGCCAGGGGCACTTGGCCGGCCGGCCCCACTCCCTGGTTGAACTCCTGGTCAAACTCCCAGTTGAGGGGACAATTTGCAATGTTAGCCCTTTATTAATATAGGATTATATTATATAGGATCCTATATAATAAAAGGGTAATTTGCAAAGTGACCCCAACAGCAGAACAACTGGGAATGATTGGTCACTATGACACACACTGATCACCAGGGGTAGACGCTCAATGCAGGAGCTGCCCCCTGGTGGTCAGTGCGCTCCCACAGGGGATGCTCTGCTCAGCCACAGCCAGGCTGACGGCTGCCAGCACAGCGGTGGTGACGGGAGCCTCTCCTTCCTCAGCAGCTCTAAGGATGTCCAACTGCAGCTTAGGCCTGTTCCCTGTGGGCAAGTGGACATCCCCCAAGGGCTGCCGGGCTGCCGGGCTGCCAGAGGGATGTCTGACTGCCAGCTTACACCCGATACCCTGGGGAGCGGGCCTAAGCCAGCAGGTGGACATCCCCTGAGGGGTCCCAGACTGCGAGAGGGCACAGGCCGGGCTGAGAAACCTCCCCCCCCCCCCGAGTGCACAAATTTTTGTGCAACAGGCCTCTAGTATTATTATAATACAGAGAAATACTTTTAAAATGAGAAATATTTTCATTAAGAAATATTAAATATTTTATAAAATACTCAAACTTGGGTAGGGTGGGTTGTAGAGGATAAACTGCCAGAGTTAGTATATGTCAGGAGCCTGAGCCAGGTTCCTATTCTCTATGACCCAGAGCTTTCACATTCAGGAGTCTCTATTAGAAAAATATCAGGATAAGAACAAAGCGTTACTAACTAAACACAAAAAAACCATAAACTGTGTAAATGTCTAAAAATGGGAGAATGGCCCTAGCCAGTTTGGCTCAATGTGTAAAGCGTCAGCCTATGGACTTAAGGGTCCCGGGTTCGATTCCGGTCAAAGGCACATGCCCAGTATGGGGTGTGCAGGAAGAAGCCAATCAATGATTCTCTCTCATCATTGATGTTTCTGTCTCTCTCTCCCTCTCCCTTCCTCTCTGAAATAATAAAATATATTTTTTAAAAATAAAATAAAAATGGGAGAATGACTAAAGAATGCAATATTACATGTTATTAAAATTGTTTATAGCATTTAACAGTATGTGAGCATGCCTCTGATACAATGTGAAGTGCTAAAAAGTTAGGATAGAAAATTATTAGAAATTGTTTTTTAAAAAAAGTATAGAAAGAGACTGGGCGTAGATAGGTTAAATGTTACTGGCTGTCCTCAGTTATTCTTCACTACTTTCATCTTTGCTCCTTTATTAGCACCATTCCATTTACTAATCAAAAAGATGTATTTACTTACTTTGGTTAACTTATTTTTATTCCTTCTTTTCCCATTGAATAATTCATGAGAGAAGGTATCATGCCTTTCTTATCATTTTCTGTACATGACATGGCATAGTGCCTGCCCCAGTGTAGGTAATAAATAAATACTGATTGGATGATTGTCTTTAGGTGACCTAACCTTTAGGCTTTTACTTTTCATCGTGGACTGGCAATACTTACATAATCAGAAAAAGAAGACAAAATTTTAAAGTATTTGAAAAAGGTTTTATGAGCATTTTCTTTACTAATCAGACTAGTTTTCTAATGGGTAAATAGGAAACAGAAGTGATAAAATCTGTATTAAGGTAAAAGTAGAAAATTTTTTACATTTTTTCTTTTTAATTTTATTTTTTCCATCACCATTTATCCCCCTTATACTACTACTTCCACCTCCACCCACCTCCTACTTTTTTTTTTTAATGTTTTTACTGATTTTTAGAGAGAGAGGACAGAACGGCAGAGAGAGAGACAGAGAGAAATATCAATGTGAGAGAAAAACATCCATCAATTGCCTTCCACTCCCACTACCATCACCACCATTGGGGATTGAGCCTGCAACCTGGGCATGAGCCCTGACCAGGAATCGAACTGGCAACCTTTCAGTGCACTGATAACACTCAGCCAACTGAGCCACATTGGACAGGGCCACCCCCTACATTTTTTGTCCTAAAAATAGTACAGTTTCCTTCTGGCTTATATGAAATGGATATTTTAGCTACTAGTTCAAATATTTAGAACTTATAAAATCTGTCATATTTTCTATGACACAGCCTATGGAGTAGGAAGCTCCTGGAAGAGGCCAGTTTTCCAGCCTAAATCACATACTTAGAATTATGGATGTCTGGAAGCATGTTGTTTTATGCTTATCACTGGTACACGTGAATAAGATTATTTGAAAGTAATTAGAAGCAGTAAAGTAACAGCTACACAAAATAGAGCATTTTCACGAAGGACAAGTCTTACAGAATAGAGTGGAGGGAAGATTTTGATAGAATTTCACTGGTTTCTAGGGGGCCACAGAAGTGAAATTGCCTCCAAAAAGTAAGGAATATGCCTGCAGATGGAAACCTGAGTGTAAATGTGTGAATTTTTCTTAGAAATGAGTTGCAACAAGGAAGCAAGTTGGTGTTTTCGCTTTCTGCACTGTTAGTTCTGTTAATGAATACCACTAGCTAGTCAGCATTTTACAAAAGGAAGAAGCCTGTCTGGGTGGCATCTAACAAGTCAGGTTTTAGAAAAGATGTCAGGACTTAAGACTCGTGTCACATGACTCCCTGTCCTTGCCAATACTAGAGGCTGTGGATCAAATTTCAACTGCAGGCAGTCCTCCCAGCCATGTGGGTTTAACCGAAAGAGAAGCACAGCCACACTTCCGAAAATGTTAGGAGCTGCTCTGCGCATACGGTGGGGCCTCCGGATTGGAAGCTGGTTTTCAAATCAAAGCATCTCCACTGGGTGGAACTTCAGTATTTTGCTGTCATTTTGATGTTTGCAGCTGGGCTTCATCTGTTCTACCAGCCACTTCTGCGAGGATGGGGGCAGGAGCTCTCGCCATCTGTGTGAGTACAGGCCGCCCCTGTCTTCCCTGGACCCGCCAGGCGCTGGAGAGGCCTCTGCCCTCCTGGTTTTGTTGAGATGTTTGTGTGACTTTGTTTTCCTTCCTAGGAGGTGGGGGCAGATCTGTTGCTTAAATTCCTATCTATTATGCAGTATTTGGGGGCATTAGGCATTCTTGTCCACTTTCCCTTTCCAAAAAAGGTGAAAGGAATTGCACGCCGAGTTTATTCGGTGAAGTCAGCTTGATGTAAGGTAGAGCACTTTCAAGCGTTTTAGGCTTTCTTGTCCTGAAAGAGTTAAATATGAATTCTCAGTTGTAGGTAAGGGAAAAATCTTGTGGCTAGATTGAGAAAGAATTAAAGTAAACATTATTACCTCTGAGGATGTGTACGACATCTTTGTATTCACTTTCTTGTTTTCATTTAGTAATTCTGGAATTTCTGTTTCAGCATGGTTGCTGAAAGTAGTGGTAAAAAGCTTGGTTGAGTAAATGTTTGTGACTCTGTAATCAATTGGGAAACTTCTAGTTGCTATACTACAGTAGCAGCAACAAGTAACACTGATTTAAAAGAAAAATGCATGGGGGAAAATGTGTATATTTCTATGGCTAAAATGCATGAATCCCCAAAGCAATTCTGTTGGTGTATACACTCAGTCTTTCACAATAACCAAGTATTGTTAATTATGATTTACAGAATGCTATCATTAAAATTTTTATTTTGATACGTGAAAAGGGCATAAATAGTTGTATTTTATATTTCAAGTTGGTGGCGTTTGGGGGGAGGAGCATTTTGTTCCTTCGAGGTACTATGTGAGAAATATCTAACTCTTTATTGTCACCTTAACTGCTCCCTGTGTTTCATCACAATTAGGTCAAATCCTTTTTTAAAAAAATTTTCAGAAAGACCTGCAAATTGTTGTAGGTTGTGATGGCATCCTAAAATATCCAGAAATATCCAGGCAATTTTGACGCATAGGCCCTGAATGGTCACCAGATGGTGCACCAGACCCACAGATTGAATTTTCTCAGTAAACTGCGCAGTGTGACTCCTTCATGCTTAGAACTTTTCAGACTTCCTTTTCGCTCTGAGGCTTTTAGTATCCAGCCTGTTATCTCTTTATCACTTCAAAGAGTTCCCTTCAAAATCTGATTTTTTTTTTTTTTTTGCATATAGGTAAAATAACAGCTTTTACTATGGACACTGGTCTGCATTTTTCCAGCTTTGTAAAAGAAACACGAAAGGACCAGAAATGTGTAGAGTGAGGCAGCAGATTGACCTTTTGTCATGAGATCGATCGGCAGTCGTTTCTGATTGTCTGATTGGATCCTTCCTTCTTGCCCTGCTGCATACATTGCTCTTACCTTGACTGTGATGCAGACTGACCCGTGTATGAAACTCCATCTATCCCTTCATTTCTATCCAAAGCATGTACAAAATTTCACTTAAGGTTGACATAAAAGTCATGCTGTTGAAAAGATTATTCACTCTGATATGATTTATATAGTGTTTTACTGTAGGAGGAATTATAACATAGTATTTCTGCAATAAAGATAGATAAAAAAAAAAACTTTTTCAAAAAAATGTTTGAGGCAGCAAAGTGAGAAGTCACATGTATAAATGCAAGCATATGGGCTGCTACATTTTTCTTAGTTTGGGACTTTCTACGTGGTAAACATATCTCCTGTGTAGCAGCTTCTCTGGTGTCCTGCTGCTGACGACAGTCTCAGACAAAATAGTAGAGTACCAAATATTTGTGGGGTGTGTGTGGGTATGTGTGTACATGCATGGATTTTTGAAGTGGGACACAGACTGGTTTAAAGATACTCATTTCCTATATCCATTGACGAACCAACTTTCTCTTCCACATTTGTTTTCCTCAATCCTACATTGGTAATGCTGTTAGTGAAACTATAGTATGTCACCAACTTTACTTATATTTGCTACTCAGATGTATAAAGAAGAGGTAGGTTCTTTACCAGGTAATATCTTTTTTCTCTAGGAACTTTACCACATTCTGAGGAAATCGACAGTCATATCTCATTTTATTGCACTTTATTGTGCTTCACAGATGTGGCTTTTTTTTTTTCTTTAATGGAAGGCAAGACCCTCCAGCAGCAAAGAGACTGCCTTGCTTTATTGTGATACTCACTTTATTGTGATGGTCGTGAACAGTACCCGCAGTATCCCTGAGGTGTGCCTGTATTTCATCTTTGGGAGTGACTGTTACTCTTTTTAAAAATATATATATATTTTATTGATTTTTTTACAGAGGGGAAGGGAGAGAGATTGAGAGTTAGAAACATCAATGAGAGAGAAACATTGATCAGCTGCCTCCTGCACCCCCCCTACTGGGGATGTGCCCACAACCAAGGTACATGCCCTTGACCGGAATTGAACCTGGGACTCTTCAGTCCACAGGCCGACGATCTGAGCCAAACCAGTTAGGGCATATTTCTTCTTTATCTGTCTTAAAATCTGTCTCCAGATAACCACCATTCGCTCTCTGGTTATGTCCTCTGAACCACGTGGCAGCTCTTCTAAAATCTAGAAATGTTTCAACCCCTAGTGTTCCCTTTTGAGTTTGTTTCTTCCTCTCATAACATGGTTACACTTTTTAAATTAAATTAAAATTTTAATTAAAAAAATTTTAAATTTCTCTGTTGCTACCAAAAGGATGATTTTCTTAAATATCCTTTGCCCACCTCTCCTTTCCCCTCAATAGGTAATCTGGGTCAGGAGGGCTCCAATGTTTTTTTCCTCCATAAACTTGCCCTCCAAGGTAATGCACTCACTATTAGGTGTTTGTTTTTTTAAATATATTTTTATTGATTTCAGAGAGGAAGGGAGAAGGAGAGAGAGATAGAAACATCAATGATGAGAGAGAATCATTGATTGGCTGCCTCTTGCATGCCCCCCTACTGGGGATTGAGCCCGCAACCCAGGCATGTACCCTGACCGGGACCGGAACCATGACCTACTGGTTCATAGGTCCACCCTCAACCACTGAGCCATGCCAGTCGGGCAGGGTGTTTCCTTTTTCGTGGTGCTTCCTGGTATCTGCTCCTTTAGTCTTTTCTGAATCTTCTTTCTCCTCTTCCTCTAAGCAAGTGAACCCTGTTCAGCTCCCTCAAAGTGTACTCTGTCTATAAGGTAATACATATTTGTAAGAGGTTTTAAAGACCTTCCACTGCTGGTCCTGTGCAGACTCCTTCTATTGCTGGTGCGGTGTCTGCCGTGAGCTTCCTCCCCATCTTCACCTTCAGCAGCACTTACAACTGGAGCGTACAGTATTTCTGTTACTTTTCTTCTCTTCACCCTTTTCTTAATCTGTGTGGTTTCAGAAGAAGTGCTAAAATTCACCAGATTTTTATTGGGTTTGTTTTTAATAGTTTCCTCAACATTTCAATAGTACTAAATAACATAAGGACTTTTCTCTCTCTTTTTTTTTTTCTAATGTATTTTTTTATTGATTTCAGAGGGGAAGGGAGATGGAGAGATAGAAACATCAGTGTTAAGAGAGAATCATTGATCTGCTCCCTCTGCACACCCCACACTGGGATCGAGCTGGCAATCCAGGCATGTGCCCTGACCCGGAATTGAACCATGATCTCCTGGTTCATAGGTTGATGTTCAACCATTGAGCCACACTGGCTGGACTTTACTTTTTAATCATTTTAATCTGAGTTGTAGAAATTAGTTGGACTTATTTGTAAGTGCACTACAGGTGATCCAATATATTTTTAAGTATATATTTGCATAGAGAAATCAGTATCTTAAAAATTGTATTTCATTAAAAACTAACTTTTCAATGAATGTTTAAAGATTCTCAGATCTTAATTTTTCAGAACATAACCTCTTTTGAGATTATGCTTTTTTAAATTGGGGTATAATTGACACACATTATATTACTTTCAGGTGTACAATATAATGATTTGATATTGTATATGTTGCAAAATGGTCACCATAACAGGTGTAGTTAACATCTATACTGTACCTACTTACAGTTTTTTCTGGTGATGAAAACTTTTAATTTACTCTTAGCAACTTTCAAATATGCAATACAGTATTAACTGTAGTCACCATGCTCTACATTCATCCCTGTGACTTATTTTATAATTGGGAATTTGTACTTTTGACCCTCTTCACCCATTTTTACTCCCGTTCCCCGGCCTCTGACCATCACCAATCTGTTCTGTATCTATGAGCTTGATATTTTATTAGATTCCACATGTAATTGAGATCATGTGGTATTTATCTTTTCACTTAGCAGAATGCTCTTAAGGTCCATTGAGGTTGTCACAGACGGTAAGATTTCATTTGTTCTTACGGCTAAATAACATTCCATTACACACACACACACATACACACACATACACACACTCATACACCCATGGTGGGCAACAGTAGGTTGACAGCTGTGAGTTTGCCAAACACAGTTTATTCTTGTATTATTATTTATTAATTATTGTATTATTTTCCATATGAACTACTGCAAACCTACATTTGCCCCTTACCTCCACCCACACATACCACATTTTCTTTATCCATTCAACCATTGATGGGCACTTATTTTCATGATTACACCCAGATGTCAGTTGTAGGAGTGAATTTTTTCCCTTACAAGCAGTATGTGATCTTTGATGCTGTGAAAATCCTGTCCAATCACAACCTTTCACCTGATGTTTTGGTATTCACTGATAATCCTTGGAATCATTTATGACATGATTTATGGAAAGTGGTGATTTTCTGATTCTCTGATTCTTTGTTTAGCTGTGGCATGCTACTGTAAAGAGGAACTTTAGTTTTGAACCCCTTTCTCTCACTGTTCGTAGTATCACTGGATTCAGGTATTTTTATTTACATAATATGTTATAATCAATTTCAGTTGTTCCGCTCGGTGCTCCAGATGTCCCAAATTTGGCCGATAGGAGCCCGTTTAAGCTGGCCCAGGGGTCTTTTTTACACACCCCATTAGTCCTTGAGCGTTACGTTGCTTTCTGGAACCAGATGTCTTTAGTGCTTTCCTTGCACCCCTTTTATTTGGTGGTGGAATGGCTTTCTATTTCACACACTCCTGGTTAGACTTACGAGTCCGAGCCCAGTTCCAACGAATTTTAAAGCACACACTGAATTTAACCAGCGATGTAATCTGTCCTTCAAAGTACCTTAAATTCGTGGTACTTAAATTCTTGGAGGATTGCCTTAAGGAAACACAGGCCATTGGTTTCAGTAGTGTAAAATCGATTTTGTATTAGGCTGTGCAAACAGAGCTGCATGTCGTGCTGTGCCCCTTGGGCCCTCCTAGAACCACCAACACTGAAGGTTTTGGAAATGCAGTGGTATGTCATGGTTGAGAGGCACTGGAGCCAGAGCACCCGAGGGTTACATTCTAGCTCTAGAAATTTCTAGTCCTGTCAACGTAGGCAAGTGTTCTTTTCTTTGTGCCTTAGTTTTCCTGTCGCACTGGGAATAGTAAGTGTGCCTACTGATAAGGTTGTTTGAACATTTAGAGATGATAAATTTAAAGCGCTTGTAACAGAGTCTGGCACAAAGTCAGCACTCAGTGAACGTTAGCTGTTATAAAACTTCCAGGCTTCTGCAATTCACTGTTTATTAGATGGATAGAAGTATTCCCTATTCAGGTTGGAATATCAGAAATCTTGATGTTGCTTCTGAGCATATCTTACTTTATTTTAAGGAGACCAAGAAACAAGTAAATAGCCTTCCTTCGCTACAAAAGGAAGAATTTGGTTTCTCAGTTCTAACAAGGCCGCTGGACTCCCCAGCAAATGCTTTTGGATTCTCCCCCCTTCCTGCTTGGAGTCGCTTGGAGTATGGGCCTCTGCCCTCAGATTGCCTGCGAGTGGCTCCTGGCTACACCACATCCTTGATGCAACCTGGAGCACATTTCTTGGCTCCTCTGTGCCTTTGTAAAATGGAGATCACAAAGGTACCTTCCCTTCCTAGTGTTTATTAGATCTAATGAGTGAAAGCATCTGAAGTATCTGAAGCTGTGAATGTCGTAGTCAGTAAACACTCCATAAAAGTCGCCATTGTTACCATTCTGATTTTCTTTTTTCTAAAGCTCTGGATTTTTATCTGCTTGATTATTCTTTTTTTTTCTTTTTATTTCAGAGAGGAAGGGAGAGGGAGAGAGAGACAGAAACATCAATGATGAGAGAGAATCATTGATTGGCTGCCTCCTGGCATGCCCCACACTGGGGATCGAGCCCTCAACCCAGGCATGTGCCCTTGGCCAGAATCGAACCCGAGACCCTTCAGTCCGCAGGCTGACGCTCTACTCACTGAACCAAACTGGCTAGGGCTTTTTTTTTTTTTTTGAAGAACTACTTTAGATACCAGAACTGGTGAGCAGGAATTTTTCCCAGGGTCTTGTCTCATGGAATCCAAGAATGAAGCCTCAGACCAGAGGCATTCAAACAAGGCAGGAGTTTATTGCAAACAAACACAGGTTCCCGCTCAGGAGGGAAAGTCAAATGGGTTGCCCCCCCAAAGCATTCTGCTCTTCCCCTTATACTGGCTAAAGGGCCACTCTTGGTCTATCTCGGCTGTGCCGTTCTCTGATTGGTTCCTGGCCTTTTTGCAACATTTTGTTTTGCACTTGCAAGAAAAACATCCTTGTTTCAAAACACCCTGTTTTTCTGCTATCCATCCTGTTTTTCTGCCTATCCTATTTGATGCAAAACACATTTTTTGTTGGTTTCAGCTAGCTCCAGGATTCTTCCTTCTCCTACCCCTTTCCCTATCTACCTAATTCAATTGCCCCTTAACTCCTTTCACTTTCATCAATAGGTGTGTCGCCATTGATGGAATCATTTGTGACATGATTTATGGAAAGTGGTGATTTTCTGATTCTCCATTCTTTGTTTAGCTGTGGCATGCTACTGTAAAGAGGAACTATAGTTTTGAACCCCTTTTTCTCACTGTTTGTGCCGTTCTCTGTGTGTGTGTGTGTGTGTGTTACTGAACAGAAATAGAGTGGATCGCCACATGGAAGGCACAGCTGGAGAACCTGGGTCAGAAAGGGCAGCTAAAGGACCATAGCAACACCAATGATGCAGGTGGCAAGAGTTAATTTATTGCTTAGTTACTATAACCATCCTGTGAGCATTGTAGTTGGAGTCAGTTAGCTCCAACCAGTTTTCTGGCCTTGTGCTAGTCCACTCAAGATTCAGTGGCCTTGCCTGGCTGGTGAGGTTCAGTGGTTGAGCTTCCACCCATGAACCAAGAGGTTCCTGGTTCGATTCCCAGTCAGGGTACCTGCCCAGTTGCAGGCTTGATCCCCAGTTGGGGGCTTGCAGGAGGCAGTCCATCAATGTGTCTTTCTCATTGATGTTTCTCTCTCTCTCTCTAAAATCAATAAAAATATATTTTTTAAAATAAATAAAGATTCAGTGGCCTGCGGGAGAAGGGGTCTGATTGGCCTGGTGGAGACCCCGAACCCAACCTTTGCTAAAGGCAGGATGGTCGTTTTGAGTGGCAGTCTCATCAAAGCTGCTCACGACAAGGGTGGAATCAATCCCCAAAAAGCAGTCAGGATTTATTACTGGAAAAAAAAGTGGCATGGAGACTGGGTGGTTCCAAATCATCAAATACTTGTACAGTGATAGTGCATGCATTATCTTAGCTTTCTAAATGATTTTTGATTAAAAAAATAAAGGCATGAGTGACATCATCTGATATTTATCTTCCTCCGACTGGCTTATTTTGCTTACATAATGCTCTCCAGGTCCATCCATGCTGTTGCAAATGGTAGGAGTTCCTTCCTTTTTATAGCAGTGTAGTATTCCATTGTGTAGATGTACCACTGTTTTTTAATCCATTCATCTGCTGATGGGCACTTAGGCTGTTTCCAAATCTTAGCTATTGTAAATTGTGCTGCTATGAACATGGGGTGCATATATCCTTTCTGATTGGTGTTTCAAGTTTCTTGGGATATATTCCTAGAAATGGAATCACTGGATCAAATGGGAGTTCCATTTTTAGTTTTTTTGAGGAAACTCCATACTGTTCTCCACAGTGGCTGCACCAGTCTGCATTCCCACCAGCAGTGCACAGGGTTCCTTTTTCTCCATATCCTTGCCAGCACCTGTCATTTGTTGATTTGTTGATGATAGCCATTGTGACAGGTGTGAGATGGTACCTCGTTGTTGTGATTTGCATCTCTCGGTTGATTAGTGACTTTGAGCATGTTTTCATTTGTCACTTGGCCTTCCTTATAGCCTCTTTTGAAAAGTGTCTATTTAGGTCCATTGCCCGTTTTTTGATTGGGTTGTTTATCTTCCTTTTGTTAAGTTGTATGAGTTCCCTGTAAATGTTGGAGATTAAACCCTTATCAGAGATATCATTGGCAAATATGTTCTCCCATGCAGTGGGCTTTCTTGTTGTTTTGTAGATGGTTTCTTTTGCTGTGCAGCAGCTTTTTATTTTGATGTAGTCCCATTTGTTTATTTTCGCCTTAGTTTCCATTGCCCTAGGAGCTGTATCGCTGAAGATATTGCTTTGGCATATGTCTGAGATTTTGCTGCCTGTGGATTCCTCTAATTTTATGGTTTCCAATCTTATGTTTAAGTTCTTTTCATTTTCAGTTTATTTTTGTGTATGGTGTAAGTTGGTGGTCTAGTTTCATTTTTTTGCATATATCTGTCCAATTTTCCCAACACCATTTATTGAAGAAACTATCTTGACTCCATTGTATGCTCTTGCCTCCTTTGTCAAATATTAATTGAGTATAGTGGTTTGGGTCGATTTCTGGGTTCTCTATTCCATTGGTCTATATATCTGTTCTTGTACCAGTACCAGCCACTTTTGAGAACAGTGGCTTTGTAATACAGCTTGATATCTGGTATTGAGATCCCACCTACTTTGTTCTTCTTTCTCAGGATTGCTGCAGCTATTCTGGCTCTTTTTTTATTCCAGAAGAATTTTTGGAGAGTTCATTCTAGATCTGTGGAATATGTCGTTGGTATTTTAATGGGGATTGCATTGAATCTATAGATTGCTTTGTGTAGTATGGACATTTTAATGATGTTGATTCTACCAATCCATGAACACGGTATGTTCTTCCCTCTGTTTATGTCTTCCTCTATCTCATTTTTTAGTGTCCTGTAGTTTTCTGAGTACAGGTCTACCCCCCGCCCCTCCTGGATGGTCAAGCTGAGGCTTTGTGATGTCAAGCCACACCATGGCAACCACAGATTTTGGGCAAACGGAGCTGAAGTGATTGGCTCCTCCTTAACCTAAAGAGAATATATAGAGGCCAGGATCCTTTAAGTAGTGTCTCTTGCCTTAAATTAGCCAAAATTAGTAAAATGATATTGAAGACTAGTTGAGATAAGGAAAAAGACTCTACTCACAAGGATGGATGAAGAAACTGCAAGTACAAAAGTGAATTTATGTTTGTATTGGGGGACAGGAGGGGAAGGATGGTGGTGGTCGCAGCCATGAGGAACAGAGTGTTGTGTTAATGCCGGCAGTGTATAATAAATTGTTTGATTTCCTTTTTACATGGCAGGCTATTGAATATTGTTAAACTATTGAAAGGATGGTCAGCTCAAGATGTGCAGCTTTATCCCACAACTGGTATGGTTTTTCCTTTAACATCATGGTCTAGAACAGCATTTTTGGATATTTGAGATACTAGAGAAGTGAGGTTTGACGCTGCTTCACTGATCAGGAGGGATGAAAGAGGGGCAGGCATGTGAGAAGGGAATAGTGTAGATTTCTTTAGTTGGGGCACCAGACAAGCCATTGTATACGGAGCCAACACTTTGAATAAGGACAAGGAGAAGTCTGAATGGGGATTTTCTCTCAAAACTTTCTGAATGGGGATTTTCTCTCAAAACTTTCTAATACTGGCAAGGAAAAAAGAAGCTGATGTTAACTTTAAGTTTGGATTTGGGGGGTGTTATGGATGGTGGTAGCAGTCATGAGCAACGGGGTGGTCGCAGTCATGAGGAACATGGTGTTGTGTTAGTGCTGGGAGTGTATAATAATGAATTTGATTTCCTTTTTCATGGTAGACTGTTGAATATTGTTAAACTATTGAAAGGATGGTCAGCTCAAGATCTGAACTTTCATACCACATCAAGTCCAGTTTTTCCTCTAACAACTTGGTCTAGAACATCATTGCTGTATATTTGAGATGCTAAAGAAGTGAGGTTTCACTCTGTTTCTTTGATGATTCACTTATGTTTACATTTGCCCCTTACATAAGTAAGATATTAGTAATAAGGGAAATTGGGTATGGTGTACATGGTTATAATCTTCACAATTTTTCTGTAAATCTGGAACTATTCTAAAATAAGAAATCCATTAATACAACACTCAAAACCCTAGGAACTGGTAGCAACTGAACATAGTGGAATGGACCACTGAAATGACAGGGGAGTATGGGAATTGTCTTAGAGGAAACACCACCTCCCTGCCATATGCTGGACTGTAATGGAACTAGAGGAATTGAGAGAGAGAGAGGTCAGTTTAGGTAAAAATTTTAGGAGTGAAGAGGAAGGTCTCTGTTCTTTAACCAGTTTGTCTGAGATTTCTGCATCCTCTGCCACCCCCGCCCCTCCTGGATGGTCAAGCTGAGGCTTTGTTATGTCAAGCCACACCATGACAACCTCAGATTTTGGGCAAACAGAGCTGAAGTGATTGGCTCCTCCTTAACCTAAAGAGAATATATAGAGGCCAGGATCCTTTAAGTAGTGTCTCTTGCCTTAAATTAGCCAAAATTAGTAAAATGATATTGAACACTAGTAGAGATAAGGAAAAAGACACTACACACAAGGATGGATGAAGAAACTGCAAGTACAAAAGTGAATTTATGTTTGTATTGGGGGCAGGGGGGGAAGGATGGTGGTGGTCGCAGCCATGAGGAACAGAGTGTTGTGTTAATGCCGGCAGTGTATAATAAATTGTTTGATTTCCTTTTTACATGGC